>NC_037285.2:11989766-12292797 GCF_000002775.5 Populus trichocarpa | reverse complement strand
ACTCAACTCTAAATAACATCTTGTAAACTCAACCCTACTTCATGAGATAAATGTTGATGCTTCCTTCGATGTTAACCATGTTAGGTCAAATGTATTGCTGGGAAGTCATAATTTTTTACACGCCCAGTCAGAGTAGAGTCTTTTTTGGAAAAAAAAAGAAAAAAAAAAGAAAAAAGAAGAACCCAGGCTATGAAAATAGGTTTGTGGAAATTTATACCATTTGATTTTGACAGTATCAGATGAGACACTTGCATGGAAACGGTCTTATTAGTTTGCCGTGTGGAAAATCATGTCATTTACAGGACAGCTGGAGAGAGTGTTTCAAGATGTATTTTAAGATATTTTTTATTTTAAAATATATTAAAATAATATATTTTTTTATTTTTTAAAATTTATTTATTATAAATGACTCGTCGACGATGAGAATGGAGAGAAGAAAAACAAATCAATAGAAGATCAATTCATTGATTCTGGACGCAAGCTCCAAGATTATCCCCAGAGGTTCAGGCTGTATAATATTCTTGTTGTGTAGGGTGTTGTTGGAAACATGACGAATCATAAAAAATTATTTTTTTAAAATATATATTCTTAATATTCTTAAATTATTTTTACGTGCTATATTAAAAATAATTTTTAATAAATTAAAAATATTATTTTAATATATTTTTAAATAAAAAATATTTTAAAAAATAATCATTACTAAACTATCAAACTTCTATACATACTATTCTACTTGTTACATGTTTGGCAATATCAACGAGAGAATCAATTACTAGTAATTATTATTAAAACTATATTTATTTTATGATAAGTAGTTATTTGGAAACTTTTTTTTAAATTTTCTTGTGTTTGTTTGTTTTTAAAAAAACTAGTCAGCGAAAAACACTTTCTAGTCAAAATAAAATTTGACTTGGTTTCTAAAAAAGTGTTTTCCTTTTATTTTAGGAATAAAATATTTTTCAGAAGTTGTAAAAAATTTAGAAATGTCATGTTATTTGTTGATTATATCAAATTTGATCCTCAAACTTTTTATTGCTATATATTTTGTTTTGAATCTTTTTTTTTTTCAATCTCACCCCTTGAAATTTGACTTAATTTGATTTTTATATTAATTTTGGTTCTCGTTTTTATAATTGTTATTTGCTTTTTTTCTTATTATTTTTTAATTGAATTTTTTTATCTATTAGATTTGATCCTCATTCTTGTGATTGCTATTTATTTTATTTGAAATAATTTATGATATTATAATTATTTTTTATTTCATCATCTTTCAAATTTTTTATCTATTATATTTGATCTCTATTATTTTGATAGTTATTTATTTTTATTTTAGATAATTTATAAAATTATTTTTTTTTCAATTTCATTCTTATTTAAATTTTTAATTTGTAAGATTTTTTTCTCATTATTTTAATAATCTTGAAAAAAAATATTAATAAGTTAATTTTCAACTTATTTTTTATGACATGGTCAAACACTAAAAAATATTTTTTAATTTATTTTACATGATATTACAAAATATCATAAAATAATTTACTTTTAAAAATTTATTTTTCAAATAAATTATTTTAAAAAATATATTTTCGAGCTAAAAAACAGGGCTAAAATTCAATCACAAAAAGGAAAAGAACCATTTATTATTAAACGAGTTTAGTTGTTGGTTAGTGTGTCCTTTGTTTCCGTGTCATTTTCAGCCTTCTTCCTTGAAATAGAAAAACAGAAGGGAAGACGAAGACGCACGCTATTATTATTATATAATATTAAAGAAGTCTAGAACGCGTAGGTTTTTCACTGTAGCAGCAGTTTTTTTTTTGCTTTTGTTTCTTTTGTTTTTTACATGTAATATATCACTGTGCACACAGTGCACAGTGAAACACTTGATTTTTTCTTTTCTTTTTTTGTTTTTGTTTTTCTTTTTTTTTTGTCTTTTTTCTGTGTTTTTTTTCTTTTAATGAATTTTTTTTGTTTAATTTAGTTTGTTAATGTGAATTTTTTTTATTTAGTTATCATATTTGTATTACACGGATCTCGGGTTTGACGAGTTAACCTGAATTTTTTTTTTTTCCTTTTTAATTAATTTTTTTCGTTTGACCCATCGATTTTTTTTTTCTATTTGGTTATCAAACTTTGATGACGCGAATCCCAGGTTTGACGGGTTAACCTAATTTGACGGGTTAACTCAGTTGATTCAGATTTTTTTTCTTTTTCCTCATTGGTAATATGCTTATGTCTTTTGTTTGTTTTTTTTTTTTAATTAATTTTTTTCGTTTAGTTTAGGTTGTTAATGTTCACATTTTTTTCTATTTCTTTTAATGAATATTTTTTTGTTTAATTTAGTTTGTTAATGTGAAAAAAAAAATTATTTAGTTATCATACTTTCATGACGCGGATCTCGGGTTTAACGAGTTAACCTGAATTTTTTTTTGTTTTTTTCCTTTTTAATCATTTTTTTTCGTTTAGTTTAGTTTGTTAATTTTTTTTCGTTTGACCCATCGATTTTTTTTTTCTATTTAGTTATCAAACTTTAATGACGCGAATCCCAGGTTTGACGGGTTAACTCAGTTGATTCAGATTTTTTTTTCCTCATTAGTAACAGGCTTATGTCTTTTGTTTGTTTTTGTTTTTTATTATTTTTAATTAATTTTTTTCGTTTAGTTTAGGTTGTTAATGTTC
Organism: Populus trichocarpa; assembly: GCF_000002775.5. Classification (NCBI taxonomy): domain Eukaryota; kingdom Viridiplantae; phylum Streptophyta; class Magnoliopsida; order Malpighiales; family Salicaceae; genus Populus; species Populus trichocarpa. The sequence continues at coordinate 12,290,124 of NC_037285.2, read as the reverse complement.
AAGTTTTTTTCTATTTAGTTATCAGACTTTCATGACACGGATCCCGGGTTTGACAGGTAACCTGGTTTGACGGGTTAGCCCGGTTAATTCTGGGTTAACCCGTCATTTTTTTTTTTCTATTTAGTTATCAAACTTTCACGACACGAATCCAAGGTTTGACGGGTTAACCCAGTTAATTCAGATTTTTTTTCTTTTTCTTCATTAGTTTTTTTCTTTCTATTGGTTTTTTTCTTTTTAATTAATTTATTTAATTATCATACTTTTATGACATAACTTTGCAGCCAGATCCACATCCAAGGCTATTGGGTCTGGTATTAGAGCGAGACCTAAACCTACTGGGTCATGCAAGTTGAATATTATTATTATTATTATAAATATTACTTTTGGGTCAGGCATTATAACCAAAACCAAGATTCTTAGATATAGCTTTGCAGAAATACCTAACACTTTTAGATCTTAGTTTTTTTTTGTAGTTTTTATATAAAAAAATTAACCCGCGGCATCGCGCGGGTTACGTGACTAGTTCTAAATTAAATGGTGTGGGGGAATCACTGTTCCCCCACACCTAAATCACTGTGGATTACAATAGTAATCCATAGTGATTCTCCCCCCTTCTTTTTTTTTGCTAACTTTTTCTTTTTTTCTTTTTTCTTTTATTTTTTTTATTTTTTTTTCAAAATTATTTTTGTTGATTTTACTTTTTAAATATTGACCTGGTTAAAATTTTTTCTTTGTAATTTTTTTCTTTAAAATACTGTGGATTGCTGTGATGTTTTTCCATATAGTTTTTCTATTTTATTTCTTTATTTTTCAAAATTATATTTGTAGGGTTTTTTTTTAATATTGAGCTGATTGAAAATTTAGTTTTGTAATTTTTTTTCTTTAAAACATTGTTGGTTGCTACAGTGTTTCTCCGCATGGTTTTTTTTATGATTTTCTCTGAAATTATCTTTTTTTATTTTATTTTTTAATATTGAGCTGGTTAAAAATTACAGTTACAATATGTGAGGAAATCACTGTAACTTTCCTAAAAAATTACTGTCGATTGCTACAGTGTTTTTTCCCACATGGTTTTTTTTCTGTTTTTGTTATGTTTTTCCCTAAAATTATCTTTGTTAATTTTATTTTTTAAATATTAAGCTGCTTAGGAATTGCAATTACAAGTAAATACAAGTTTTTCCTCACAAAACACTATGGATTGATACAATTTTTCCTCACATGGTTTTTTTCCAGTTTCTTTTATGTTTTCTTTTTTTTTGATATTTTTTTCCAAAATTATCTTCGTCGATTTTTTTTTTTAATATTGAGTTGGTTAGAATTTAACTTTGTAATAAAGCTTAATCACGTGGGGAAAGCATTGCAGCTTTGCTCATAAAACATTGTGGATTGCTACAGTGTCTCTCCGCATGGTTTTTCTTTGTTATATTTTTTTTCAAATTATCTTTTTCAATTTTATTTTTTTAATATTGAGTTATTTGTGAATTACAATTACAAGTCATTACAAATAAGGCTAAATTATGTGGGGAAGCACTGTAGCTTTCATCACAAAACACTGTGAATTGCTACAGTGTTTCCGACATGAATTTTTTTTTTGGTGTTTGTTTTGTTATTTTTTTTCTAAAATTGTCTATGTCGATTTTTTTATTTAATATTGAGCTGATCAAGAATTTAGCTTTGTAATTTTTTTTCTTTAAAACACTGTGAATTGTTGCAGTGTTTTTCCATGTGATTTTTTTATGATTTTTTTCAAAATTATTTTTGTCGATTTTTTTTTAATATTGAGTTGATTAAGAATTATAATTACAATAAAGCTAAATCATATGAGGAAAGCGTTGTAGTTTTTCTCACAAAACACTGTGGATTGCTACAATATTTCTCTAAATGGTTTTTTATTTTATTTTATTGGGAAAAGTGTTATAGTTTTCCTCACAAAATATTGTCAATTGCTACAACTTTTTTTCTCATGGGTTTTTTTCCTTCCAAAATTATCTTTGTTGGTTTTTTTTTTAATATTAAGTTGGTAGAGAATTTAGTTTTGATATTTTTTTTCTTTTTATTAACTGAAAAGTTAAATCATGTGGCGAAAGCACTGTATCTTTCCTCACAAAACACTCTAGATTGCTACAAATCATTTTGTTCAGTCTCTAAGTTTTTTATCACCAACACAATTTTTTTTTATCATGAAATATTTACTTCATCATATCTTTAATTTCTATTACTTATCTAGCGTTGGTTCACAATTATAGCAATATCAAGTGCATTTGTTTTATAAGCTCGCGGCAGTACGCGGACTTGTCATCTCGTAATTATGAAAATATAACAAGAACCGTACCAAAGAAATTATATAAAGAAATTACAAGTTGCTTCAATACATGGAGTTTTTTGTTTAGCTTTGCATTCAACAAGGTATACTGAGTATTTAGGATTGGTGTTGCAAATGGACTGTTGTTTTATTATTTTTTAATTTTTTAATTTTAAATTAGTTTTTTTAATTTTTTTTAAAATATTTTAATGTATTGATATTAAAAATAGTTTTTTAAATATATTTTTTAAAATAAAATATTTTAAAATACAACTTCTTCCACGGTTACATATAGATATTTGAATGATTTGCACACGCACAACCCATCGCAAATGACAAGTTGACAACCTAGCTCCTCCTCCCTCCATCTTCATCTATTATTATTTATTTATTTTTTAAGTTGCGACTTCTTATTATTATTTACATATTATGTTTATAACTAGATGTCATGCCGGCATGATATCACAAGCTTGTGGTATGGTTATGTGTTTTTGTGAGTTTGTGGAAAAAATTTTAAAAAATCATATGGAGAAAAATTGTTGCAATCCATAATATTTTAAAAGAAAAAACTACAAAACTAAATTTTCAACCAGCTTAATATTAAAAATATAAAATCAACAAAAATAATTTTGAAAAAAATCATAATAAAAAAACAAAAGGAAAAAAAAACCATGTAGGTAAACACTATAGCAATCTATATTGTTTCATGAGGAAATCTATAGTTGTAATTATCAACCACCTCAATATTAAAAATAATAAAATTGATAAAAATAATTTTGAAAAAAATCATAAAAAAATTACGTGGGGGGAATACTATAGTAATCCAGTGTTTTAAAGAAAAAAACTACGAAGCTAAATTCTCAACAAGCTCAATATGAAAAAAAAAATCTACAAAGATAATTCTGGAAAAAAAAACAAAAAAATCATAAAAAAAGAAAAAAAAACATGTGGGGAAATACTGTAGCAATCCACAGTGTTTTAAAGAAAAAAACTACAACGCTAAATTCTCAACCAACTCAATATTAAAAAAATAAAATCGACAAAAACAATTTAAAAAAAAACACAAAAAAGAAACCATTCAGCACATATCAACTAAGTTTTTTATTTTTACCTTTTTAAAATACTTTTCATTTCAAAACATATTAAAATAATATTTTTTATTTTTAAAAAATATTTTTGATATCAGCACATTAAAATGATCTGAAAACATCAAAAATATATTAATTTAAAAAAAAATCAAATTATTTTAAAAATATTTTCGGACCGCAATATTAAACACTACCACATATTGTCCAACACCACGGGGCACGACCATACATTTTTTAATATAAAAAAGATGTTTTAAGTGAGAAATTGTGTTAGCCATTGGCATCGTATCAAACACCGTATCGTGGGAATACCATAAAATCATCTCGAAATTACAATAGGATGTGTACATTTATATATGTTTATATTGAGGTTTGATACACATTTTCAATTTGATCAAATGCACTGTATGGATCGTATCAGGAGAACTCACAATAAATTTACTTTTTAAAAAAAAACGATGGAGTTAAACTCAATCCTGCGAGCTCTACTGGATCCATTCCTCGGATTGAATTGAAACATTATCATGGTGATTTAGGTAAATCCCCATGAAGTCAAGTTTTGGGTGGCCTTAATTCCCCACTAGTGACTGTCAATTTATAACAACTAAAAAAATATAGGAATCAGGTGAGAAATGGGGTAGACATACATCAACTATGTAAGGCCATCGTTTAAAGTATACAGCATCCAATAAAATCTACCACAACACTTCCTTTTAAATTAAAGTAAGGTAGATTTTATTTTTTGAAGTATTTTTTATTTAAAAATATATTAAAATAATATATTTTTTTATAAAATTATTTTTGATATCGGTACATAAAAATAATCTAAATATAAATTAATTTAAAGTTAAAAATAAAATTTAAAACATTTCAAAAACACGACGGACAGGACAACAATGCCAAACTGCTACCCATCCTCATCGCATGGTGATCCACAAAAATGTGAATGCCCGCTGTAGTCATAAGATTTACACTCACACACTCAAGTCGTAGCCAAAGCACTGTTTCGACATGTCAATAAAAAGCATACATCCTCAAGCCGACACGTATCCTGTACTTTATCTAGATAGATCTTGGTTAATTCTATCAGGTTTAATATTATTTTATGACATATAATTAATGCTGATAATACAATTTTTTATATATAATTATTATAATTAATTCTACATCAATTTTAGTTCCAAAATCTTCTATAAAAAAAGGCTAAAAGAATAGTTTTTTTATTAGTTTTTGGAAAGTTTTACAGAATCTTTGACACTATTCTTCACCTTAGTTTTTCAATTTAGTTTCCTCAATTTTAAACTTTGTCTTTCCTTTTTATTTTTCTTCCTACTCTAGAGCTTAAGTTAAGTTTTTGTAGAAAGATAATTGAATCAAATTTTCTTGAGTCCCCTAATCTTGTTTAGAAATCCATGTAAATAAGGTGGCGGTGTTAAAATTATACGAGACTGATTGTATACTTTCTGTTTGCATCAAGTGGGGTGTAATAAAGTTTAAGGATAAATAATTAATCATTGACAACAATTTATACTCAACTCAATAAGAATCTAAGTGCTTCAACAATTATGTATTTTATATTATTTTAGTTTAAGTTTAATATATTACATGATTAGCATGCATGTTAGTATTTTTATTCAATATCAATTGCAAGTTTACTTTGAATAATATAAATTGTATACATATAAACTAGACATCTTTGAACATTAGTCTAGTTTTGGATAACAAACTCAAGACTTTAATCTTTGTTTAGTTTATATATCTTGTTTTATGACTCATAGTTTAATTTTGAAGGGTTGTTAGATGTCTTTGTTTTAAAGTTAATAGTGTAACCTCTAATGGTTGTATGCTCATACAATTCATTTATTTTTATCCAAAATTATAATGATATGATGCATGTTAGAAGAACAATATATTGAACTAAAACAATATTAAAGTGTTTTTAAAGTTGTTTAGTTTTTTATGGTTATTAGGAGTTTATATTATTTGTTCTTTTTACCTGTTTTTTTAGAAGCAAAATTTTTATTTATAAATATTTGACTATTGTTTTTACAAAAATAATTATGACATCAACTCAAGAATTGGTTATCACAACCAATGTTGCTACAACAAATACTACTTCAGTAAAGAGTATTCCACCACCATCTTCCATGGTGCATGGTAAGAAACCTAAAAAGCCCAATGTATTAAACTTTAAGAGGTGAAAACATAAAATATTGTTCTATCTAATCATTTTGAACTTGACAAAGTTATTATCGAAGGAAGCGCCAAAACTATCAGATAATAAATTTAATCCTTTTATTGTGGCAATTGTGGATGCATTGAATCATTGAGATTTTGTATGCAAGAACTACATCTTAAGTGAATTAGATAATACACTGTATGATGTGTATAGTTAAATTAAAAGTGAAAAAGGCATTTTAGGAAGCTCTAGATAAAAAGTACAAGGCTGAAAATGTTGATATGAGAAAATTTATTGTTGCAAATATCTGGATTTTAATATGGTCAATCGAAAAATAGTTATAAACCAAGTTTAAAAGTTTCAACTTATCTTGCATGAAATTCATGTTGAAGATATGGCTCGAAATGAACCTTTCTAATTAGTTGTAATTATTGTCCAAAAATACTAGCAAATAATAACTAGACAAGGTGAGCATATATTTTTAGCGTGTGTATGTGTATTCATGCAATTTATAAAATCATGATAAATATGCTATTATAATAAATGGATGAACATGCTACTAAACATATATATGCAATCTTGCATAAATAATAGAATCACAATCCTAACATACACACTAATGTATAAAATTAAATAAGTACCAAGATGTGCTATTTTGATGGCAAGATGCAAGATCCTGTTTGGTATGTGCCACTGATTGGTAGAATGCTTTGTTCTGGAAAGGAGTTGAATCATCAAGATCTTATGAGGCAATTCGAGCTTGTCAGATCTTTGTCTTGTGTGCAAATTCTTTGTAGCAGAATCTGATGTTACAAGTGTTTCCTGGAATTTAAGAAGCTCATGTTCAGAAAATTTTCTAGCCTCTAGGGTCTAATTCAATGTGCTATTTTGATAAGATTTCTGGTACATGCAATTCATGCTCATCCTACTGAGTAATTTTCAATCCTTTTCCTTCAAGGATTTTCAACAGGTTTATGTGTTTATTGGTTGGTGCTACTGGATCTATTAAAAGACATTGGTTCTATTATAGTGGTCATTTTTGTGTTTGCGTAATCAGTCTATATGTGTAGCAGAGATTCTCTGGCAATTTTAAGGATGCCTATTCAAAGGCTGTAAAGAGTTTGCGAATTTGGTTTGATTCATACAAGCTGATGGTGGATTCTAGTGGAAATGACATGTTGATTCATGGGGGTTCTTGATGGTCTTGTTTCCTATAGATTGGCTGTTCTGGTTTCTCTATTTTAAGTGTGGCAGCGATCCTGTTTCTTTACTTGTTAAGGTGCTAAAGGCTGATTTCTTGAGAGGTCATGGCTGGTTCCAGCAAGTGATATCGAATTTTGTTTCGGTTAAGAAGAGGAAAGATGGAAAGAATTTGTTTTAATTCAAATTTGGAACAAGGTGGAAGTTTGCTTGGCAATTCAATTTGGTGTGGCATCACATCTGCATCTTTTGACTACTATTTTGTTATTTTGGTTTTTTGGTTTTGTTGATCATTTCATTTGATAGATCTGTTAAACTCGAGCTGTAAGCAGACCTTTCTATATTTTCCCCGCCAGATCTTAACGTCTTCTAATGCAATATTCTACTTCTAAAAAAAAAAGAACCAAGATGATACTTACTTGTTAAAACACTTTAAAATTTATCAAGCTTTATTGTTGTTAAGGATCAATCATTTATTCTTAAGGCTTTATTACTCGCCGCTTGGTGCAATAGAACTTTCTTCAATAAGCCTTCCAAGATTCCAACAACACCACATTATTTAGGTGCACTCTTAAATAAGGTCTAATGAACCAATAAAATATTGTTTAATTACCTTCTATGAGGATTGAACTTAAGCTCTAGATTAGGAGAAACTTTATGGGAAAAAACAAAAGGTTTAAAACAGAATACAATGCTAGAAAATAAGGTGAAGAAGAGTATAAAACTCTGTCAAAACAATGCAGAATTAACCAACCTCAAACACTCTTCTCTTACCCTTTTTTATAGAGAATTTCGGGGACCAAGGGTTGATAAACTTCCACCACTAACAACTTTGATTACCCACAATAAACCAGAATTAAATATGAATGTTTTTGGATTTAAATCATGTGATTTTTAGGTTGAAGAATTTGCTCATGTAACCTTAAAAGAGTTATGAAAAAACTAATTAGATTATTTCTTTCATAGATTGGATAAAAACAGTGGGCTGAGCTTGAATAAATAGTTCTTCATGGACCAAGCCCATATCCAAATTTTAGTTGGTAAAAAATAATATTTTGTGACCTAAAATTGTTTTTTACAATGAACCCAAACCCAAGCATGTCCTGAAGCTCGAGCATGAGTCAGGTTGGGCCAATGCATATGAGTGTATAGGTTGAAGCCCAAAACCCACTTTGCTCTAGATCTTTCCCCTCTAAAAGCTTGGGTGCCTTTTGAGCTTAATTTTAACTTTTCAACTTCTCATTTTATAAACACTAGGAAAGTTTTGTTTCTAGTCTACGTGGGATAAAAGCTTTTGGAGAGTTTTGAGTTTCACTGAAACATGCTAACCAAGAGTTCTTCAAGATCAAATTTTCTTTCACCCATAATTTATTTAAATTATGTTAATGATTCGTGTTAAAAAGCTTATATTGCAGATTAAATCTTAATAAAGTTTTAAGTAAAAAAGTGAGTGGATCCCATTTTTAATTTGGCCTCAAATGTGTTCATTAACCATACTATTAAACAAAATTTCCAACAATAATTATTAAAAAAATTACTATTAGGTTGGAAAGAATTCAAAAACTACCTTAAACATAAATGCAAGGAAATAAAAGTTGAAGATCTCACTTTTAGATCAAGAATAGAAGAGGATAATAAGTTGTCTGAAAAAAGAGTCAACACTTCGGTATGACTTCTAAGAAAAACATTGTTTTACAAGTGACAAAGTCTCACAATAAAAACAAAAAGAAAAGGCTTGTTGTGAACGGGAAAAGAATTGCCAAAAAGTTTAATGAAAAATACTACATCTACAACAATACTAGGCATTTGGCTAATGATTGCAGAAATAGAGCTTAACAATAAAATCTTATAAAGGAAAGGACTGCTCAAGACAAAACCAGCAAGGTTGATCACCTTACATGAAGTTTTAAGAATAAATTTGTCTGTTGTTGTTTTCAAAGTCATCATGGATAATAATTTTGAGTAGTGGTGGGTTGATATTAATGCCACAATATATGCATGTGCTGAGAAGATGATATTTTTCACTTATAAAATATAGATGGAGAACACCTATACATAGAGAATTCATCAACCTCTAAGGTGTTAGGTGTTGGAAAGATCACACTAAAGATGACTTTCGAAAAGCTTATCACTTTCAACAATGTACTTTGTGTTGCTGACATTAGAAAGAACTTAGTGCATGGTTCATTGTTAAGAAAAAAATGTTTTAAGATGATCTTTAAGAATGATAAATTTATACCCTCTAAAAACATAATGTTTATAGGACAGGGTGTCTTAGTGATAACCATTTCAAAATATAATGATCACTGTAACCAAGAATAACGATGACACATCTTCTTCTTACTTGTTTAGTCTTGTGATATGTGGCATGATAGGTTGGAATATGTGAATTATACTTATATAAAAAGGTTAATTAACCTTAAATTATTACCAAGAATGAGTAAGGGATTGACTTTTTTCTTGACAAGGATCCTGAAGAAATCGCATATGCTCCCAAGACTTTACGGTTTTTGAAAAAAATCATATGTGAGCTTTGTATAAAATCAAAATTCACAAAACCTCATTCCCAAACAATTAAAAGAAATAGTGAACCTCTAGATTTAATTCATTTTAATGTAGATGATTTAAAAATTATGCAAATAGATAAGAAAATGTATTATATTACTTTTATAGATAATTGCATAATCTATTGTTATACCTACTTACTTAAAAACAAATATGAGCTTTTTGATTTTTTAAACATTACCAGAATAAAATTAAAAAACAATTTAATAAAAAGATAAAATTAATAATAAGTGATAGATATGGAGAATATGAAGCACATTTTAGTGATTTTTTTCTTCTAAAATTGTATGATCCACTAAATCACTACTTTTTATTCACCATAGTAAAATGATATTACATAATGTAAAATTCAAACTTTAAAAGAAATTATAAATATCATATTGATAAGTTTAGGTGGACCTCATAACGTGTGGAGTGAGATAATTTTGACTACTAATTATATACTTAACAAGTAAAATTATCCTATAAAAAGCTAGAAAATATGTTGTATGAATTATAACAGGGTAAAATATCTTCCTACAAATACCTCAAAATATAGGGGTGTCTTGTAAATATGGCATTATCTGATCTTAATTAAGTATTGAGAATATTCATCCTAATATTATTATGAAATTAAAAAATGCTACATTATTTGAATGTGCGTTTTCATTTAAGAAAAAAATAAGAAAATCATTCACTCAAAAGAAAGATTGAAGCTGACTTAAGCAGTTATCATCAATGAAAAGATGATGAACTTGACCATGTAATGAATAGACACATTTAAGGTCAAATTAAAAGCATAGTCCACTCACATTTATGGTTAGAAATTTATCCTCAAACAAAAGCTTTTTATCATGAAACAATAACATGATTAAAATAAATTATAAGTGAATGAAAAATTAATCTCAAAGAACTCTCAGTTGACATGTTTTTCTGAAACCCAAAACCTCCATCCTGCATAAAAAAAAGAAGAAAAATCTTGTTTTTTATATAGTGGGAAGATGAAGAGTAAAAATTGGGCTTAAAGAGCATCCAAGCTTTTAAAAGAAAGAGGACCTAAGAAAAATAGGTTTTATGATGGGTATTATTGTTTTATGACGGGTAATTAAACTGATAATGAAGAAAATTAATTCTGGTAATTATCATAACTAGTATTATATTAGTTTTAGTTCTAAAGTTCTATATAAAAAGAGGCCGAAGGAAACAAGTTTTATATTAGTTTTAGTTTTAAGCTCTATTTTCCCTTTATTTTTCTTCTTATACAGTTTAAGTTCAATATCTAAAAAGAAATTTTTAAGCCAAATTTATTTAAGTCCCAAGATCTTCTTTGGAAGTGTATTTAAATAAGGTAGCGGCCTTATAAAGAGATTGCATACATTTTGTTTGTACTAAGAGAGGAGAAATAAAACCTTAAAGATAAAGAATTCATTCTTAACTACAATTTATATTTAACTTAATTAGAATATTAACGTTTCAATAAGTAAATATTTTATATTATTTTAATTTTGGTTTAATATATTATATGATTAATATGCATGTTAGGATTATATTTAAATCTTTTTTGCAAGTTTGTTTATATTCTTAGCATGTATGCTAGTTTTTTTTTATTTGATATCAATTATAATTTACTTTGAAAATATAAATTGCATATGTTTGCTAAACATCTTTAAACGCTAATTTAGTTTTGAATAACATGAATTGTACTGATTACTTCAAGATTATTAATTATGGTTATAATGACAGGTGTCAACTAATTTGATTGTTTTAAATTAACCGTCAGTATCGTTGCTTTTCAATTATATATAACCAAATCTAACGAAGCTGAGACGTTTAGAAAATCTATTTAGGAACAATACCATCGAGGAGTGTGATAACTGAATATGAAAAACATGAGAGCTGAGAAATTATTAACGCAGAAACCCAAAGTGAAATATCCATTTTGCCATTTCCAAAACAAATAATGCACTATCCAATGAGGGGTAAAATAGACATTTATAAGAGATACATTTGTCATTGCCAAATTTATTAGGATTAGGATTAGGGGTGAGTAAAAAAACCGAAAAACCGAGAAAATCAGAAAAAAAAACTGAAAAAACCGAACCGTGAAAAAAAAACCGATTAGAATTTTAAAAAAACCGATCGGTTTAGTTTTATAAGCCCGAAATCAAAAAAACTGAACCGAACCCAAATTGAAAAAAACGGGAAAAAAATCGAGCCAAACCTGAATAAAACCAAGCCAAACCGAAAAAATCGAGCCAAAACCGAGCCAAATCGGAACAAAACCGAGCTAAACCGAAAAAAACCAAGTCAAACCGGTTTGAACCGGTTTTTATTCTAAAAAAACCAAACCGAGCTGAAATCGGTCGGATTAAACTGGTTTTGATTTTTTTTAAAAAATTCAGTTTAATTATTTTTTTTTAATAAAAACCGAATCTAATAAAAAATAATCACCTCTAAACAAGACAATCTTTTAACTTTTTTTTGGAATAGGACAACTAAAATATCTCCTTTTATTAACTAAAAAAGAAAAAAACTTATATACTCGTTTTATTTACTTAAAAATATTATCCAGCCCGCTGCAAAAAAGCGGGTAAAATAGCTATTGTAAATTTGTAATTATACGAGGTGGGCAATATTGCAAAACTGCCATTTACCAACCAAAAAGAACAAAAGGGAAGACGTAAGGGGCTGCTGTGAGTTTTTTTCCTTTTTTCGAAAGGTGGCTGCTGCCGTGGCCGTGAGTTCTGGGATTGTGTTTGAGATTGTTATTGTAATTATTTTTAAATTTTTTTTTATATTAAAATATATTAAAATAATAATTTTTTATTTTTTAAAAATTATTTTTAAAATCAACATATTTATATATAATAAAAATAAAAACAAAAATTGACCTGAATTTTCAAAAAGGATCTAAAGTCTGAAAGTGTGGGCTGCTGCCCGCTGTTGCGAGGTCTCACTTTCAATAGTGAACTGAAGACAGTACCAGACAATTTATTTATTTATTTTTTTCAAAAATACATGTGAAAATCACAACAGTTATTGCGTAAGGAACATTCCAAGTTGGGCATCTTTCACGTCTCAATAAAAAAGGATATCTACACAATAAAAACGTTTCTTTATTCTTTTTGGTCAAGGAAGAGGGAGATCTGTTGTTTTCGCAATAAAAATGCTACATGTCTTCCGACAAAAAAAAATTGTTACATGTCTTGAAATTTTGACACCGTTAAAAAAACATGCATCTGCCCTTGTAACATGATAAATAAATAAATAATAAATCGAGTAAAAGTAAAAATAAATAAAGTTAAAGTAAAAATAAATCCAAAAACAAAATTCAGATGCTAGCTTTTGCATACAGATAGCAAAATCGAAATTGAAAAGAGAAAAAGGCCGTCGATATTTTCTTTTAAGTTTTAACCGCTGACTTACCACGATCCCTCACCAGGCTCCCACGCCTCTCTATTTCCTAAACTCCAACGCCTCTCTCTCTCTTATTTCTATGTCCTTCGATTCTTATTTACTAATATATATTCCCTGTCTCGTCCTCCTCTCCAAATTAATTAATTAATAAAATAAACAAACACTGTTAACTCTTGCTCTTTATAAACAAAAATCCTCTTCGTTGAAATTTCATTATTGTTTCTCTCTTTCCTCTCTTCTTTTCCTGCTGACTTTTGAGTTAAAAAATGGCTGAATCGGTCGAGTTACCGAGTCGATTAGCGATCCTTCCGTTTAGAAACAAGGTGCTTTTACCTGGCGCCATTATTCGCATTCGCTGCACTTCGCCCAGCAGGTAATCCTTTTTTGTTTTTCATTAAACTATCTCTCGCTCCATCTTTTACCTTTTTTTTTCTTCCATAAATCTGAATGTTTTGTTTTTTGGTTTTTGGTTGAGCTGTTTGATCATGAATTTACAAAGAACTGCATGATCATTTATTTATATCTTTATAAATTGACTATTTGCGAATTGTTTCGATGAATTCCAGTGTACAATTGGTGGAGCAAGAACTGTGGCAGAGAGAAGAGAAGGGTTTGATTGGGATTTTGCCTGTTAGAGATGCTGCTGCTGCCACGGCGGAGACGGCATCTGTGGGCCCTACTTTATCCCACAGTAAAACTCGTGATTCTCGTGTTTTTTTTTTCCTTTTCGGCAGCGTTGAATTTTTTTTCTTTCGAATCGTATGTTTGACTAAATGGAATGGAAATATGATTGTTTAGGTGCTGGAAGTGATACCAGTGAGAAAAGCTCGAGAACTCCAGCTAGTACATCCTCGGATAATGTCAAGCTTGATGGGAAACACCAGCAAGAAGTTTTTCATTGGCATAACAGGTTAATATTTTAATTCACATTCAAGTTTATTATTTTTGCTGTTTTTAAATTTTAAATTGAAGTTCTGATGGATAATGATTGGTGGGTTCCTTTAGGGGAGTGGCTGCTCGTGCTTTGCATCTGTCTAGAGGAGTGGAGAAACCTAGTGGGAGGGTGACATACATAGTTGTTCTTGAAGGTTTGTGCAGATTCAATCTCCATGAACTTAGCACGAGAGGGGCATATTATACTGCGCGGATATCTCCGCTTGAAATGACAAAGGCTGGTAAGTTTTGAATTAAATTATTTGCTTCGTACATGCATTGATGCTGAATCATTTAGCAGTAATGCGTTCTATATAGCGTTGTTGATCAGTATGCTGAATCATTTCCACTCTTTAATATTTTATTAGAGCTGGAGCAAGTGGATCAAGATCCTGATTTTGTAGCACTGTCTCGCCACTTCAAAGCAACTGCAATGGAACTCATTTCTGTTCTTGAGCAGGTAATTTTTCTGCTGTAATTTTTAGGATTAAAAAAATGAAAATGCACCACCTCTATTTGTCATGGTAAGATATGCTCATTAGCGAACTAATTGTTAAATTTGTATGCCTGTCATTCAAGAATGCTGATTCTTATATTACTAGAAAAGAATTAGCTTCTTCATATTGCTTTTCATCTTATTTTGTTGATGTTCTGTAAATTGTTGTTTCATTCCTGCTCTTAGAAACAAAAAACTGGTGGGAGGACAAAAGTCCTTTTGGAGACTGTTCCTGTTCACAAATTAGCAGATATATTTGTCGCTAGCTTTGAGATAAGTTTTGAAGAGCAGCTATCTATGTTGGATTCTGTTGATCTGAAGGCAAGGCTGTCAAAAGCTAATGAGCTGGTTGACCAACATTTACAGGTAATCTGTTCATCCTCTGATAGCTAACATCTGATGCATTTACATAAAGTGAACTTGATTATTCCTCTGATCTTTATGGAGTCTTGCATTAACATTTATTTGTGGACAGTCAATACGTGTGGCAGAGAAGATCACGCAAAAGGTTGAAGGACAATTGTCAAAATCACAGAAAGAGTTTCTTCTGCGTCAGCAGGTATGCTTTTTTTCTTAGCTAGTATAATATGTAGGGTACGATATGTAGATACTTCAGCATATTTGAAGCATCTGTTATGGAAATGAGAGCCCGGTTTTCTGGTTTCAGTCATGCAATTTGAATGTTTTTAGACATAAGCTATTTTAGATGCAAGCTATGTTTTAACCAACTGGTAGGATTTTTTTGGAGGATTCATGCTACTATCAGTGATAAACAATTTTTTCCCTCTGGAGGATGGAAGTTCAAACAATCTATAAGTCCTGTCATAAGGATTTAATTTGAACTGTTATTTTAAAATAAAGATAGAAGTTGAAGTCTAGTTGTTCTATTGTGTTAGCTGCATTTTACTTTCACCTTTTAAGTTCATTATCCAATGGAGCATTTTAGCAGTATTTGGGGGGAGAGGGAGAGAGAGTTATGATTATATAGTTTTTACATTTATCAGATTCCCCAGAATTATTTTGAGTGATGGGGCCTGAAAGGTGCCTTAATTGAAGGCTATTAAATTGATATTGACTGGTGTACTTAGCCATCAGATGTGGAACTATCCATCTTAGCTTTTTTTGTAATGGATATATGGTTATAGATTATGATGCAAAGTGCTATCAGATTGATAAAAGTGCAGCTGCTGACCCATTAGTAAATTGTTTACTTATAGTTTGTAGAACATTCTTTTCTAAATCTTTACTAGATATTATAATAATTATAAGAACATTTTTTTCTAAATCTTTGCTTGATATTACAATTATTATAATTTTTGGGCTAATCCATTTGATACATATTCTAGATGAGGGCTATAAAAGAGGAGCTTGGTGACAACGATGATGATGAGGATGATGTGGCTGCCATAGAAAGGAAGATGCAAAGTGCAGGAATGCCTTCAAATATCTGGAAGCATGCCCAAAGGGAGTTGAGGTATGTGTTTTTGGATAAGATAGAACAGATGATCACAATCTTTTGATAGCTG
Organism: Populus trichocarpa; assembly: GCF_000002775.5. Lineage (NCBI taxonomy): Eukaryota > Viridiplantae > Streptophyta > Magnoliopsida > Malpighiales > Salicaceae > Populus > Populus trichocarpa. Next base: position 12,274,439 of record NC_037285.2, on the reverse strand, counting down.
AATTTAGAGTGGCAATAAAAGTAGTTGATTCTTATCCAGTCAAGGATTTTACTAAAACTACATGTTGATGCAGCACTAAAATATTGTTATTTTGGAAAGTTTACATGAAGAAATACCATAACTTATGTAGATGACTCTATTCCAAATTCCCTATAGTCCTAGAAAACTCTTATGAAGACTTGATGGTGTTAGAAATCGTAAATGTCAACATTTAGATCTGAGAAAACATCTGATTTACAAACATTCCATTGCATTTAGTGGAGTAAGAATTGTGCAAACCCTGACATTGGAGACGCTTGTATCCTTCCTCTCAATTTATACTTGCATCGATATTTTTTGATGCTGATTGGACATTCCAAGTTTTTAGGGTTATCCATACATAGAGACTAGGTGGATTACTGTTGCAGACCCATTGGGCTGCTGCATTTCTAATATCTCAATGGGATGTCATAGAGCCAAAAGAGGTTCTTATCCTAATTTAAGGTGAGAATTATCTTCAATGGGTTACCTGCAATTGCTAATTTTCATGGTTTCTGTGTTGTACCTTTGTTTCCTTTAGAAAAATTTAGACTTAATTTGAATTAAAGTCTCTTGCTCTGAAATGTTCTAATGCAAGACCCTAATTTCATATTCTCCAGCCTTGAGTTTTCTGTTCATTTCTACTATACTTACACTTTTTTCTCCATTTCAGGAGGCTTAAGAAGATGCAACCTCAGCAACCTGGTTATAATAGTTCACATGTTTACTTGGAGCTTCTTGCTGATCTGCCCTGGCAGACGGGAAGTGAACAACTTGAATTGGATCTAAAAGCTGCAAAAAAACGTCTTGATAATGACCACTATGGTCTGGTCAAGATCAAGCAACGTATTATTGAATATCTAGCTGTTCGCAAGGTTGACCTATTTTCAAGTGTTGTTTCCTTGCGTGTATTTTTAAAATTTTGATTTTCAATTAGATTTTTGTTGGATTTATTTGTTCCACTGCAGCTTAAACCAGATGCAAGAGGACCAGTGTTATGCTTTGTTGGTCCACCAGGTGTTGGAAAAACATCTCTGGCTTCGTCTATTGCTGCTGCCTTGGGCAGAAAATTTGTCCGTATATCCCTTGGTGGCATTAAGGACGAGGCTGATATTAGAGGGCACAGGAGAACATACATTGGAAGCATGCCAGGGCGTCTCATAGATGGAATAAAGGTAGAAAGTACTGTGATGGATTATATTTTTGCAATTTTGGCTGTTTCTTGTCAATATCTTTGTTGGTACACAAGCCTCTAGAAGGTATTTCAATTAGGACAGGAATTTCTATACGGGGTATAGCTGGAAGTTTTCTATTATGCTTGTGCATCAGCTTTTAATACCTCAGTATTATCCGCATATGTAACTCACACAAACTAGATTCCTATTAGTCCCTATCATTATATGACTGAAATCACTCTTAAAAATTTGCCTCTGTAATTCTAGAGGAGAAGCAGTGATGCTTTAATTGCAATCAAATTGTTCCATGAAACCGGTTAGTTCTCTTGAGAGATCAATAAACAACATATGGGCATCTTAAATTCTGTCACAAGTGCAGTGAAATCTAAAAGTTTATTCTTTTAGATTGGTCAGATTAGTGGGAGATTATTGTCCTTTCTGCAATGATGGACTACATGTACAGAGGAAATGAAACATAATTTCCAATTGGTCATTATTTTATGCCAATAGATTTCTTTGTAGAAGGAAAAAAACCAGGATTTCTTTTATCAGTAATGCACTTATCGGCCCAGTTCATACTCTCTGATTTATGCCAAGCATGCGATGCCAATGGGTTTTAATAGACAGATGATCTGAACTGAAGAAGGCTCACTCAGTTTTCAAGCTCATCCATGAGATTCTGCTTCAATTTATGTACATTATGTCCTTACTTCTGGAACTATGTAGATTTGCATAATTTGAGCTTTCTCCTCTCTTGCTCTTTTTGATTAGAGTTATTTCTTTGTCAGGATAATACAGCATGCTCATAATTGGGACCTTCTGTATTCATGCTTACATTTCTAGTCTAAAACTTGGGTGTAAATTAGACTGGAATTAGATCATTAAGTTTGTACCATCCTGCAATTGATTTGTTTTTTGCGTAAGAGTTGAATTTTGAAGCTAAGAGCCAACTTCCTCTTTGGAAAAAAAGGAAGATCACGTGACCAAGTTTGTGATACGTTTCTTTTTCTGGTCTTTTGGCTTTAGAGAGTGGGTGTTTGCAATCCTGTGATGCTACTGGATGAGATTGACAAGACAGGTTCTGATGTGCGTGGGGATCCAGCTTCAGCTCTGCTGGAGGTTCTTGATCCTGAACAGAATAAAACATTCAATGATCAGTATCCTTTTATTTTTGCTGCAGGATGTCTTTCACTGAATCTTAGTTTTGTCTCACTGGACACATATTTGCATCGCTAGTTATTAATTCCAGATACATTTGATTTAAATCTAAAGTTTTCATTACTATTGTTAAAGATCCAAATTCTATTTGTTTTTCTTTCAATAGGACCAGGATCTATTTGAAGGCAAGAAGTTCATATGGAGAAGGTTTTGAAATTTAGAGCTGATTTTATGCCATTAAATCTGAACTCTGATTAAAATAACATCTCCCTCATGATAAATATGCCAGAATGATGCTTCCTTAACTTAAGGTCTGTAGCTATCTGAATGTTCCATTTGACCTTTCAAAGGTGATTTTTGTGGCAACTGCAAATAAGTTGCAGCCTATTCCTCCACCTCTTTTAGACAGGATGGAGGTCATTGAGCTGCCTGGATACACTCCTGAAGAAAAGCTTAGAATAGCGATGCAGTATTTGATTCCAAGAGTTTTGGATCAACATGGGTTGAGCTCTGAGTTCCTTCAAATTCCAGAGGTAGAGGATTTGCTAGGGCTGTTTTTATCATTTATAAATTTCATGCTCAAGGATATCATTGCTCTTCACAATTGCAGAATTATGCTTGCTTGTGAGATGAAATTTAGTGTTTTCTTATTCTCATAGAAGTCAACCATTAAGCATTTCATATCGGAGTGAACATCTTTTAGCTGAAGGTCATCTATGGAAGTAGTACTATTTTTACTTGATGAATATTTCTTGCTGAAAGCTGTCAGCCAGTGATTTCATTAGTCATCAAATGCGTGGAATGGTGTGGTCATTTATTATCTATCATAGGATACCATCCCTGTATGTTCAAATCCTGGTTGTTGAGACTTCAATTTTTCAGATATTGAGTTGTGATAATATTCATGTCTGGTCAGATCATCAAGGTATCTGTATATTCCATTGAAATATTTTCAAAGGGAAGGGTAGATACAGTAATGGCATGATATTTTCTGAATCATCCAATCATCGCATTTCTTTCTTTCTAAATGCCTTTTCCAATAGTTGTGCTGTTTTTTCTGAAGTGGTTCATCCAATATTTGACTTATGAATGCTATGGTAAGTGTAATAAGAGTGAAGTGTTTGAGTGGTAGAGGGAGAGGCAGACAAAAATTGACTTGGTTTGAATTGTTAAAAAACAGATTTAGAATCATGACAACTTTCTGAAAGTTTCTCATAACCAATATTAATGGGGAAGGAGATCCATGTAATTACTCCATCTAGCTTGGGATGGAGATGAGTTGAATTCACCATGACCATCTATTTAACATAATATTTTTGAATTTTTGCAGTCTCACATATGATGATCTGATTACTTCTTTCCAAACTAAGATGAATCCATGTCTTTATGTCTTCCTGCTTTGGAACTATAAAGAAAATGAGAAACAAAAGGAAAGGACTCTGTGAGATATTGCAGATTCTGTGACAAGCTGCACATGTTGTAAGGGAATATATGTCCTGAAAGCCTTCCTAATATTGCAGGCTATGGTGGAACTTGTCATTCAGAGATACACAAGGGAGGCAGGTGTACGCAATCTGGAGAGAAACTTGGCTGCCTTGGCTCGTGCTGCAGCTGTAAGAGTTGCAGAGCAAGAACAAACTGTACCATTGAGCAAAGATATGCATCAGCTTGCTTCACCATTGTTGGAGAACAGACTTTCTGAGGGAGCAGAAGTGGAAATGGAAGTTATACCAATGAACGAAAACAATCATGAGATATCAAACACATTCAGCATTGCTTCACCTTTGGTTGTGGATGAACCTATGCTGGAGAAAGTACTGGGGGTAATGATTTTTCTCATCATTTATTGATTTCCAACAGGATACTTTATGTTTGGATGCTTCTAATTTTATATGCATTAGTCAAGCTTATTTTAATAGAGGTTTGAGCTTTGTTATATTCATCTGCTTAGCAATTAGATTTAGTTGGTTTACTATTGTACATAAGGGTGTTAATCTTGTGTTGCTGGAACCTGATTGTGAAAATTTTCTTTACATTGAAGCACTTGCATGGCAGGCTCACTTGGATGATCTTAATAAAATTGATGACATTTGGTTATGCATTGATGGTTCCCTTTTCCAAATGGAGAATACTGAGTAGGATTGTGGTTTGGGCATTTCAATTTTCTTTGATAGAATTGGTACGTGCCAAGTATGATAACTGCACTGCTGGCATCTTGGTTTTTGTTTTGGCATTCATGGAGGAAGTTAAATTGCTCAACCTTCTGTCTTGTTTGTTGGAGTTTGGATTATAGCATGATCTGACAGTTCCTTGACATTGCTAGGTATTCTAATGCATCATGTAGTCCAAAGCTAAAACATTTTTTACATTGACTAAATACTGTGGTTTGTCCAATTACATAATGTAGCACGTGAGATTGTAATTTTGACCATATCTGAAAATCTTTTTCTGTGATTCAGCCTCCACGGTTTGATGACAGAGAAGCAGCAGAGCGTGTTGCAGCCCCAGGTATATCAGTTGGGCTTGTCTGGACTGCCTTTGGTGGAGAGGTTCAGTTTGTGGAGGCTTCATCAATGGTTGGAAAGGGTGAATTACATCTCACTGGACAACTTGGTGATGTAATTAAAGAATCAGCACAAATAGCACTGACATGGGTAATTCAAATTTTCCCTGATCTTCAGTTCGTTCCTTGTACAATTATGAAATGAATAATTATCACTATTGAGGAGGACCATGCTTTAAACTGGTTTTAAACTGCTTATGAAATGTTTATTTGCCCTATATTCAAGAGCGCAGCACCTTCCACTGTTTGAAATGTATGATTGGATATAAAATCACAAAAAATAAGCTGTTATGCAGAAAATAATCCTGTTTTATACTCAGAAAATTTCATTCAGAGATACTTATTTGATCGAGTCTTCTATGATGTAGGTACGAGCAAGGGCAACTGATCTTAAGTTGGCAGCTGCTGACGAAACCAATCTCCTTGAGGATCGAGATGTTCATATACATTTCCCTGCTGGTGCTGTACCTAAGGATGGGCCCTCAGCTGGTGTGACATTGGTAACAGCTCTGGTTTCACTGTTTAGTCAGAAAAGAGTAAGAGCAGATACAGCTATGACTGGGGAGATGACTTTGAGGGGCCTTGTGCTTCCTGTTGGCGGTATCAAGGATAAGGTATAGCCACTTGATTAGCTAGTCTTGTTCGTTTTATCCATTAAAAAAGAGGATCTTAACTGTGATGTGGTATGATAGAGCTGTTGGTTTCACCTCTAGCACTTCTCTTTCTTTCTTCTTTTTTTTCTTTTTTTTTTCAAGTTTAACCATGTACCACAACAAATGACATTTTGACATTTTCTTTTTCCCATTTAGAGCTTAATAAATGGAGTTCTTGTTCCAAATTACTGGCTTTTTTTTTTTGAATTATAACAAGGCCTTGGATATACTTTTCTTGACCTGTGAAACACCTTAACTTGTGTGCTTGTTAGAAATGTTAACATTTTATAGTTGTACCTGGTCTTATGTGTTCTTGCTGCAAATGTAAACACATTCTCTGTTATTGTGTTTTCATTTCCAACATGTTTGTGTCGGATCAGATTGGTGACTTCCAATTTAGGCTTCAGTTTTAAGCTTGATATTCTTCCAAGCATTGGCAAATAATGGTTTCTTCCATTAAAATTGTTAGGACCATCCAAAACTTTTCTGTATTACTTGACAACTGCCTGGCTAGGCAGTTGGGAATGCTGATTGGTAGTAGTCTCTAGCAAATTCTGTAACATTTCTTACGAGAATCAAATCTTGCTGTAAAATGGAGTTTGTGGCAAGTGATGTAGCTTTCTGGGGATGTTGCTAGTATCTCGTGCTCGTTATTTCATATATGCATAACTAATTTGATAGATTGTAGTTTTGCATATATGTTTTTGTGGTCAATATGATGGTTATGGCTTACTTGATTAATAAACACACTGTATCATTTGTTAAAAAAATGGACTCTAATCATTAGTTTGGGGAAACACCATCTCTTAGCCATGAACTTTATCAATGTAGGTGTCCAGCTTCGCCCATGTGTGGTTTGCATATATCAAAGGTGCTGTTTCTTAGATTGTTCTCTTTCGCAGATATTGGCGGCACACCGCTATGGCATCAAGAGAGTGATTCTGCCAGAGAAAAATATGAAGGATTTGGTTGAAGTACCCGCAGCTGTGCTTGGCAGTCTCGAGGTAATTTTATCTGTTTGAAGCATAGTGTTAGTCTTTTTTATCAGTTCATGTTAAGCATAGATTAACTAGTCTACTATGGAACCACAGTGCCAATTCCTCTTTTAGATTCTAATACTGATTCTAGAATCCCCTTGCCTTTTTAATTCATTTACCTCACTTTTCTGGTCATGTTAAAAGGATTCTGGATGGCGGATATATTCTATTTAATTCATTTGTGAATTCGGTGGTAGTGTGGACATTTTCCCATCCAATGGACTATTTGAGATTAGTACAGGTCAATTGCCAGAATTTCCATATTCATCTAATTTCTTCTTTTTGAGAAGAGTCTCAACTCTTACCATGTTCAAGTACTTAATCTCTCACATTGAGAAATCTTTTTATTTTAGATTTCTCAACCATACGAAACTTAAGCATGGTAGTCAGATGGTAAACATTTCTTGTGATGATGCTTGCCTCACCTGTGTGCATCCCACTCTCATTTTGACAGATTTTACTGGCTAAGCGAATGGAAGACGTGTTGGAGCAAGCGTTTGAAGGTGGCTGCCCTTGGAAACAACACTCAAAATTATGACAGAACCCCCTAGAACTATATCTAACCAATCCCTGCTGACATGGTATTTGGCTTGTCCCACGTAAATTGGCAGACAACAGATTTTGCCTTTATTCTGCTGCCGCCGCCTTCGGCAATAGGAGATCAAAAGAAGTGACATTAAGTTCTGCTGGTCAGTGGTCAAACAAGGAAAGGCAAGTTCTACAGCTTGGACCTACCTTAACATTCGTAATCTTTGAAAAGTTACCCATGAATCCGGTCTTTCCCCCCCTTCCCGCATCCCTATTGTTTCTGCGCCCCTTCCCCTTCTCATCTTTTTGTGTGATTATAAATATTGTGTATAAGTTATTTATTTAATGGAGCTAGGCAATGCCTGCCATCCAATTAAATGGGACACTGATTGGAAGTTGTAAATTTGTTCTGAATGTCGAGGCTTGTCTGACAGGTTATTTTACACGGTTTCTGATTATACCAGCAGCCACTTCATAGTGTATGGCTTGTCTATATACATATAATTTGAAGGCCTAGTGAGAATTGTTGGAAGCTTAATCTGGAAGTATCAGGCAGTACCAGGGAACTTCGCTGATATACTCTCTGCCAATTGATTGTTACATCAAAAGAATACGCCAATCACTGATTTAGTCGCGATGGAGCACAGTAGCAGCAACAATACTAAAATCAAAGAATAGAGTCGCCTTCCTTGATAACTTGCATTCTGATCCGTCTGTTCACATGTAATACAAGGCAGATCCGCTGTTTGATTTCACCAATACTCAAGGTGTAAACTAAAATTGTGTTGTTTTGGAGAGCAATCTCATAAATCTGAGACTTAATACTAGGATATTTCTGGCGTGTCGGAGCATTTGATGTTTTAAAGTGAGTGTTTTTTATTTGGAAATGTATAAAAAATTAATTTGAAGTAAAGAAAAAATTAAAAAAATATATATTTTTTTCGAAGTGTTTTAATTTTTATGAGCAACGTCAATAAATAAAAAGCTTTGAGCAGATTTATGATTTTCGAAAGATTGGCACAATGCAGTAAACCATCTTTTGAAGAACTATGAACCAAGTCTTTGTAATTCTTTGTGCTAGTTTGGAAGCATGCACTTCCGTCTCACTGCTCATTAATTAAAAATCACGCAAAAGGGTTCTGGATTCAAAACAGAGTCGCTCAGATAGTCCCGCTATATATTCAACAAGCTCAATTCACCAGAGCAAATTCCATTTTCGTGTCATCGAACAGCTCGTGAAAAACAGACTTATCGTTGACTTTTTTTTTTGTCGTTGGTTTTTCTTAATGATATTATTAAATTAGTCAAAACTATTGAATTCATTTGAATCAATGACCCAAATCCTAGATTTTTGTTGCTATTTTCTGTAAAAACTGTCCATGCAAATGTGCAAGATCAAGTAAACCTCCGTTCAAAATCGATAAGCTAAATTAACTGTTGTGAGAGAAAATATTGTTAAGCATGGACAGAATAGAGTCAAGCAATGTTGTTAAGCATGGACAAAATAGAGTCAGCAGGAGGCGGGGATAAGCCATATCTGCTGAACTAACTACAACAGAGGGGAAGGCAGATTTGTTAGAACACCGCTGGGTTTCTCAATCACTATTCTAAATCGATGGATTTAATATCTACATCAAGACATTTTAAAAAAGAAATTATATTATAGTGATGCTTTTTACAAATGATTTAGGTTTATATGAAACCTCAAATCCCATAAAAATAACTTAAAGATGGATGTTATGAGTCCCTAGCCTTGTTCCAAACCTTTTTTTTGTCTTCCTTAACAATAAGAATTTTCACGGGTCATCTTACACAGCTAGACACAAAGTGTATGTAACATATCCTCAAAAATTTGGATGCTATTTCCACTGGATTTTCTTTGTGATTGTTGCAAAACAATGTAATATATATATAAAGTCATGAGAAACTATTTTTACATCAAGTCTAAGCTTAAATAACTCATCGATTAAAATATTCATATTCTTCAAGATAATATAATATACTTGATTTCAAAATATTGATGGACATTATCCACATCTGCTTGTTTCTCTTATGATTTGATGTGATTGTCTGCCACGCAAAAGCAAGGGCCTCCCTCTCCTAACCCTCTTCTTCTCTGACACGGCCCACGGGCTCTCCCTCTCCTTATTTATTTGTTTCAGAAAAAAAAAGAAAAGGAAGAGTTGATTTGAAAGAAATGATGGGAAGCTACAAGTGGCCAAGAAGACATGGAAAAAAATTGCGATGGAGGAGCATCACGTAAACCAGCAAAAAAAGATGGAAAAATTGAAACTTTGCTTTTCGAGAGATCGAACGAAATGGAACCAATATACCAGTAGGGAGATGATATGTGGCTACCACAACTCCCTGCACTACTTTGATATCATTTCTTTGATCGACTTATGCGGCGATCCTGCATTGTCTCAACATATCCTGAATTATATAGATAGTAGTGGAGAGTTGTATAGTACTAATTATCAGGGTAAGCGGGAAGCATATCTACATATTTATCATGTCGGAAGAGATTGAATATTCATACAGCGATATCTGGTAACTAATCGAGACAGCTATATGAAATGGTATTTGCCCACATAACACGCCAGTTTATTATACCAGCCAAGTCGTGTTGTTTTAAGCTTGTTTATGAGAGATTAAAGTCCGTCCACGAGCATTCCAAGATTGTTTATGAGCTAGAGAGATTTATATGTTGACCTATTAGCATATCCACGAGTTGAATGAGTTAGGGCAGTGCATGCTCACCCATGAACGCTTACACGAGTTGAGGTTATTTTTAAATATAGTTAAATTATATGTTTTAATGTTATAAAAATTATAAATTTAATTAAATTTAATAAAATGTTATGTGAATTTAAATTGTGTTTAATTATGAATAGTGAATTTTAATGAATTGACAAATGTGTTGATTGAGGAATTTTGAATTGTTTTAAAAGTTGAAATGTTAATTGCTGGGTTGGTTTTTTTTTTTACATGGAGTTGAGAGACTTGATAAACAACCCTACCCACATTTCCACAAGACTCATTAAATTATATTATTTTCCTAAATTTTTGTATCGTGTCATTTTTTTTATAAAAAAACTCACCTTTTTATATAGCAAGACAGAAATATATAATAGCCAAAATTGTCAATCTATATAGACACACACACATAAAATAGAAGAAGGAAAATATTTGTTGACAAGGAAAACAGGGCGACTAAAAGTTTTGAAGATAATATTTTATCGTACCACTTATAAATGACAACATAAATGCCTTGGTCCTCCTAAATTTTAAGATAAACTCAATGTTTTTTTATCCTTAAATATTGATTTATTAAGTATTGAATTTTATAATTTATTTTAATTTGTTATTTATAAATAAAATTTTCTCAATCTCATGATTTAAGTTATGAATTTTACAGATTAATTGTGTTGACTCTATTATTTTTTTAATTAATTTTTTTTTATCTCAAGTTCATTTTTTAACATTAGACTGATTGAAAATTGATCTTCATAATTATTTTTTTTTGTTTTTTTTTATAGAGTTATGACGGTCTCATGACATGTGTTGCAAATTTTAGGTTTAGTCATGTTAACTCAAGTTTTTTTTCTTCTTTTTTTTAATTGATTTTTTTTTCAATTTCACCTTCAACATTGAGTTGATATAAATTGGACTTTATAATTTTTTTTATTTTTTTCTTTGGAGTTATCTCGATCTCCTGACTCGGGTTTGGTAAGTTAACTTGATTTTTTTTTTCAATTTAATCTTTCAATATTAGGTTAAATAAGAATTGAACTTTATTTGTTTTTCTTTCTATGTGGTTATCATGACCTAATGACTTAACTCGCGAATTAGGCTTGTTGACTCAGTTTTTTTGTTTTTTTAGTTGATTTTTTCTCAATTTCATTGTTTAATATTGAATTGATTGGAAATTAGGCTTCATAATTTGTTTCAATTTGCATTATATAAGGTTATCCTAGTCTCATGATCTATATCACGGGTTTGATCAATTAACTCGGGTAGTTTTTTTAATTTTTTTTAACTATTTTTTTTAATTTCATCTTTCAACATTGGATATTTGATTGAGAATTAAGTTTCAGATTTGCTCTTTATAAAGTTATCTGATTTCAAAATTCAGGTTTAGAAGGTTAACTCAACTTTTTTTTTAGTTCAATTTTATTTTAAATTTTATTCTTCGGTATTGATTGAGAATTAAATTTAATATTTATTTATTTTTAATTACTTTGATACCAAAATCTCATGACCTGAGTAATGGATTTAACAAGTTAATCTAATTTAATCCAAATCAATCTAGTTGTAATTTCAACATTTTAAAAAAATTATTTTAATTTTTTTTAGTCAAATTATATTTTTATCGATTATTCAAGTTGTTTTTCAAACTATCAAGTTGACATGACATATTAAATCAATTCTTGTATAGTTAAAAAAAACTTTTAAAAAACACATTAACACCTCAATATTTTTTATTACATAAAAAAAAAAAATCCAATCCGACTCGACCTGCAGTCAATGATCTAGCAACAAACTGTTTAGAGTTCATCTCTAATAGTGTGGTGAGATCGGAGTTTTTTTGGGACACAAATTATGAACCAACAAACCTCAAAAATCATTTTGAACAAAATTTTGTTTAAAGAAGAAGAAGAAGAAGAAGAAGAAGATAAATTACCGTATTACTTATTTTGATTGAAAACTAATCCTAACATTAAAATGATTTCACTGGCTGGTCATTAGGTCTAGCATGAATCCAAATGAATCAATCAACAGCTAAAGATTCATGCTTTCGGAGGGCTACTAAAAAAAAAAAAAAACCATCAGAAATTCACCTGGTTGTTGCCATGACATTTTGAACTAGTAGATCTATTTGAATGAGTACTATAAACGTATTTACTAGGAGATTATAACCAGTTCGAAGCTGTACCCAAGAGGTATGCCTCATCACATAACCAAGACTCTGCAATTGTGTAACATGCAGCATCTTCATCTACCATCGCTGTGGCTTCGAAAGAGATGGAAGGCCACACCACCAAAAACGATTTATCTTACAAAAAATAATCTGAACCTAGTGTAGTAGGCTTGGAAAGAGAGAGAAGGGCTAGCATGGAACACCAAAAATGATTTATCTTACAGTAAACTATCTTTAATCTAGTGTGTGGTTTCTACAACGAACTAAAAAACATACTGAACGAACTGATCCTATCTTGCTCACAGCATTTTTTTTCCTCCAGTAATTCCTGTGGCATTATAGTTACAAAGAAGGAAAACTGCACACCTATAACCAATGCTTTACACTACTTTGAACAAATTTACACGGCAAAGCAGTCTCACCTGAGGAAACAGCCTGATGCAAAAGGTGAAGCCTCTTCCCCTGACCCTGTCAACAAGACAGAGAAACCAGGATATATAATTCTTTCCAGACGCATCAGTTTCTTTGAATTCATGAACTAGATTCGTGAGCCCAAAAGGCATCTGGATCTGGGCAGAACAAAGAAATGTCTTGGATTTCTAGATTAGCAATGTGCCAATCTACTAAACGAGCTTGTACTGACTTGAACAGCAGAAGGATAGTTGACAACAGCCACCATTTATTGTCCTCCCTGTCAGCAAACATGACCAAAGCTTTTTCAGATACTTGATAAAACATAACACCAAAAAAATCTCAAACAAACAAAAATAAAGAATGAAGCTAAATTAACCAGAATTCCAACCAGCTGGCTAATGATCACAGTAGTTGCTACTGTGATCATTAGCGGTGCAAGAGCCAGGCCAAAGTTCCTGGAAAATTACTGTGTTGAAGGCAATACAGCATAGGATGAATTAATCTCTTTGGCCTAAGTTAATAGATTAAATCACCTTTCAGACATATCCGCGACTAAGTTAACAGATCAAGTCATATGATTCTGACTAATTTTACTATATCTCACATCTGTTGTCTCCATTCAACATCTAAAACATAAGCAAAGAAAACCACCTACAGAGTCTTTTCACAGAGTTCAGAGAACAGGAACTAGAAGAATTTGAATAAAATATAAATGTGGCTGTCATTGGGTTTTGAGCACAACTGATGCAATTTTCTTTCTGCAAGGGCCAATCAGGGATAAATGTCAACCAATCTGATCTTTGTGTGGCCTTTCTTCGAATCCAACAAATAGAGAAACTAAGTGGCAGATTATTAAAAATTCCAAATGCAACAAGTACATAATTTCTATCATTTAATATGTCTATGAAACATCAAAACACGAAACTAATATCTAGGCAAGCAATGAAGAAAAAGGCTCAACAAATGAAACCAGTTAATTTACACCTTTAATCCAATACAACCATTTAACAAGACAGGAAAACTTTCAGTAATCTACAGTAAAACTTACTAAGAGGGGTATGCATATTACATATATCACATATGCTGTGTAAGGGTGAAAGACTAATTAACAAATCAGAATCCCTTGGTGCACAAAAAACATGAATTGAACTTAGAAGTACTATTAACTATATAGTTGTCATTGAACTTCATATTGAGAAAATGAATTATTAGAGACTGGCACAAGTGCAATATATTGCGTTGACATGCAGTGTATTACTGCGCATTATTTGACAGTTGTTATTTTTCATCTTACAGTCCAATCATTTGTTTAAGGACAGATTAGATATAAAACCTCACCTTCTAATGTTCCATGTGTTTTCCTCATCAGGTGGTCGGAGAGAAGAAAATCCATAATGAAAAATACCACAAGTGAAAGCTACAGCCTGCAGAAAGCAACAAAAGGGTTATAGTTTATTAAGTCAACTAAAAGAGAGTAACTCAAGTAAGATTCATGAAGGGTGTTGAGTTTTTGTTGCCCTGAGTCTACAATTTAAGTTGTATGCATTAAGGGATGGGAGGTTTCTGCCAAAATTTGTGGCCTTAAAAAACTGTATCAATGAAGGTAAACTAGGCTAAAAAGAGAACTTGTTTGGAAAGCCAAAGCTCTTAAGAAGCTTTGTAATTGCAAATAGTGATTAGCAAGTAGTTCGGGAGAAAAGTACAGCACTTTTAGTATACCTTGCCAAACAAAAAAAAAAACTCTGACCTTTGTTTATTTCATGATCTTATGACGGGGAAGATTATTGGTAGAGGACGTGAATCTGGTGGTCTTTATGTGCTTGAAACTACTATCCCAAAAATACCAAATCCGAAAGTGCCAAAACTTGTTGCTTGTTCCAGTACTATGACACCTCTCCAACTTCACTATCGGTTAGGGCATCCTTCGTTACCCATTTTAAAAAAATTGTTTCCTCATTTCCAAAAGTTATCTCATTTAAATTGTGAGTCTTGTCAATTTGCCAAACATCATCGCTCTTCATATGTACCAAGAGTTAATAAACGGGCTGCGTCCCCCTTTGAGTTAATACATTCTGATGTTTGGGGTCCTTGTCCAGTACTTTCTAAGTCTGGATTTCGATATTTTGTCACTTTTATTGATGACTATTCTCGTGTCACTTGGTTATATTTAATGAGAAACAGGTTAGAATTACTCTCTATATTTAGTGCCTTTTGTGCTGAAATAAAAACTCAATTTAATGTTTCTGTGCGCATTTTACGAAGTGATAATGCAAAAGAGTATTTTTCCAAGCCTTTCAATTCCTATATGTCACAAAATGGAATTCTTCATCAGTCTTCATGTGTTGACACCCCACCTCAAAATGGTGTTGCAGAACGTAAAAATAGACATTTACTAGAAGTTGCTAGAGCCCTCCTTTTTCAAATGAATGTCCCTAAACAGTTTTGGGCAGATGCAGTTTCGACTGCTTGTTTTTTAATTAATCGTATGCCCTCATCTGTTTTGGCTGGTGCTACTCCTCATTCTATTTTGTTTCCTTCTCATTCCTTATTTCCAGTTGAACCACGCATTTTTGGTTGTACTTGTTTTATTCGTGATGTTCGGCCTGACATGTCTAAACTAGATCCTAAGTCTCTGAAGTGTCTTTTTAGGGTATTCTCGTCTACAGAAAGGGTATCGATGTTACTCTCCTGAGTTGGGTCGTTATTTGGTGTCTTCTGATATTTCATTTTTTGAAACCACTCCATTCTTTCCCATGTCGAAAATTTATAATTGTGAGGGGGAGAATGATGATATTCTAGTGTATAATATGATCACTACTATTAACCATGCTTCCTCAAATGACCCAGTTCCCATAAAACCAGTCATCACCCAAGTGTATTCTCGACGTCCTCCACCAGACAACTCACGTCCTCCACCAGCTCCTACGTCTACAGATCCTAGTCTCGATCTTCCTATTGCTGTTCGTAAAGGTAAAAGACAATGTACTCATCCTATCTCATCGTTTGCTTCTTATATACATTTGTCTCCTTCTTTGCGTTGCTTTATTGCTTCTTTAGACTCTGTATTTGTTCCCAAAACTTTAGTTGAGGCTTTGTCTCATCCTGGTTGGCGAGCTGCTATGGAAGAAGAGATGAGAGCTTTAGACGATAATGGCACTTGGGAACTCGTAGACTTACCAGCAAGAAAACAAACTATTGGTTGTAAATGGGTGTATGTTGTCAAGGTCAATCCTGATGGGTCTGTGGCTCGTCTTAAATCCCGTCTTGTTGCCAAAGGATATGCTCAAACATATGGAGTAGATTATTCTGATACCTTCTCTCCAGTGGCTAAACTTGCATCTGTTCGTTTATTTATGTCTATTGCTGCTACTAATGATTGGCCTTTACACCAGTTAGATATCAAGAATGCATTTCTTCACGGTGATCTGAAGGAAGAAGTGTATATGGAGCAACCACCTGGGTTTGTTGCTCAGGGGGAGTCTAGTAAGGTTTGTCGACTTCGAAAGTCCTTGTATGGGCTAAAACAAGTCCACGTGCTTGGTTTGGGCGATTCAGTGAGGTTATTCAAGAATTTGGTATGAAGAAGAGTAAGTGTGATCATTCGGTATTCTACCAACAATCTAAAGTTGGCCTTATCTTGTTGGTTGTGTATGTTGACGATATTGTTATCACTGGTAGTGACAGTAAAGGCATCTCAGCTCTTAAGTCTTTTCTTCAAGCAAAATTCCAAACTAAAGATTTGGGGATGCTAAGGTATTTTTTAGGTATTGAAGTTACAAAGTGTAAGAAGGGTATCTTTCTATCTCAAAGAAAGTATATTCTTGATCTTTTGACAGAAACTGGAAAGTTGGGTGCCAAACCTTGTAGTGCACCAATGGTCACCAACACACAACTTACAACAGAAGATGGTGAGCCGTTTGTAGATCCTGAGATGTATCGTCGATTAGTTGGCAAGTTAAATTATCTAACGGTGACTCGTCCTGACATTGCATATCCTGTTAGCATTGTGAGCCAGTTCATGGCTTCCCCACGAACCACCCATTGGGCAGCCTTGGAACAGATTTTGTGTTATCTTAAAGGAGCTCCAGGGCATGGTATATGGTATAGAAATCATGGTCATACTCATATTGAATGTTTCTCAGATGCAGATTGGGCAGGTTCTAAAATTAAGATCTACTACAGGTTATTGTGTTTTTGTTGGGGGAAACTTGGTGTCATGGAAAAGTAAGAAGCAAAATGTAGTCTCTCGTTCCAGTGCTGAATCAGAATATAGAGCCATGGCACAATCCACGTGTGAACTTATATGGATACAACAATTGCTCAATGAGATTGGTCTTGGTAGTTCACTACCTATGAAGTTATGGTGTGACAATCAAGCTGCTCTTCACATTGCATCAAATCCAGTTTTTCATGAAAGGACTAAGCATATTGAAATTGATTGTCACTTAATCCGTGAGAAAATTCAGCAAAATTTGATCTCTACTAGTCATGTCAAAACTACAGAGCAGTTGGGGTGATATCTTCACTAAAGCTTTGAGTGGTCCTAGGATTGAATATATCTGTAACAAGCTGGGCAATGATTAACATATATGCTCCAGCTTGAGGGGGAGTGTTGTAAATATAGTAAATCAATTATAGGATTGATTATTGTTCTAAATAGAGTAAGTCAACTATAGGGCTGTCAGTTATAGGGCTGATTGCAGGGCTGATTTATATGCATTCAATTATAGCTTGATTCTAGGGATTTAGATTAATCCTAGACCTGTATATATACATACTGTACTCATGCATCAAGAATAAGAGAAATATCATTTTCATACTTTAACAATTCTACACTTACAATGTTAGACAGGGAGGTTGCATTCCATAATGCATATACACGAGCATGTGAGGCTCTTCTAGGTTCTCTGCTGAATAAGGCATTCAAGCCTGCAGGGAATGGAGAAAGCAAGGATAGAGGAAGAACAAGCAGAACAGCAAGGAAAGCACCAAGAGAGATCCAATAGAACTGAAGCAATGTGAGAAGTGTGACAGAAAGATCTGCCAAAAGCATGATAGTAATGAAAAGCTGAAGAGCATCCTGAAACAACAAAAAGTAAAAGAATTCGGTAAAAAAAAAAAGCAAGAGAGAGGTGCTAAAAAAAAGGAAGTGAGAGGTGCTAAATGTATAGCCATCCAGTACCTGACGGCCAACAGGCCTAGTGTTATGCAATAAGAGAGAGAGCGGAGAGAGAAAGTCCCTTTTAAAATCCAGAGATTTCAAGGTAGCTTCATTCAGAAGACCTCCATTAATTCCCCCAGTCATCCTTTTGCGAGATAAAGATTGACTCAAGTATGGCCGCTCTTGCTGCAGCTGCTTAAGACTTCTGCTTGCACATGAGGCACTGTTCCTGTAATTTGAATGATGGCCGACTCTATAAGATGATAATATTTCAGGCTACTAACATATGATGACTCAAGAAGCAAGAAAAAAAGCTATTTGGTTCATGTATCATTACTACCACATTTTTCCATGCTATTTGAACAATGAAAAGTCATTGCAACAAGATGTTTGGATCACTCCATAAAAGCACTATATTGTGCAAGTTGCTTTGGATACAAGATTTTGTCTTACAAACACAATTTCTTCTCCATCTAAAAGCATATTCCTATTCTCTCTCCAGTTAAAGACATTAAATAAAATGGTTCAAGAGAACTAATGAAATATGACCATTTTACAACTTACCAATCAATATTATTCTATCACCTGTTGTCTGTCTCTGCCACTTCCCAACAGGTCTAACTTAGATTAGAACATGACACTAGCACATTATAGATTATAACTCTCAAAATTACCTTGTTGGTTCACCATTGCCTTTATCTACCCAGTCAGACTGGTGAATAGAATGGAGAGAATAATCACCAACCATTACTAAGACACCTAACTGATAGTAACCAGAAGCAGTTGCTTGGAACCATCCCAGCTCCATCTTAACTCCATGGAACTCAAGCTGGGGGTTTCCATGACTGCATATCCAATCAATGACAGGAAGTAGAGCAGAGCGGATAGATCCATGCCTCACAATCCTCAATTGGGCATTTAAACCAGCCACCAAATGATTCCAGACGGTTGCTGGGACATGCTGCAATGATGTATTTCTGCATGTCAGAAGAACATTGGAGAAGGATAACATGATACTTAAAATCTTAATTTATGTCAAAAGTCATACCTGACCAAGAAGATTGGTCAATAATGTGTCACTATGTAGATTATAAGGTGACATATAGCTCCCATCACCTCCAAATATTATGCACATGGGAAATCTCTTTTGTATTATAGACACTATATCTAAACGCTTCTCGTCACCACCAAGGAAAAAGTCAATGTAAGCAACCATTAAGTCTGGTGTCGCTCCAACCTGCATCAGTTGCCACTCATGTAAAGACAAAATGAAAAAATAGATACTCTTCAACTTAAAAAGAAAATGCAAATAGAAACTGTTTGAAAAGAAAATTCAGCAAAAAACTAAACTGTACAAGCACTCCTTGAACTATAGGCCATTTTGATTGACATCCCTGTATTAATTTTGTTCTAATTGACACCCCTTCTGGTATATTCCGTCCAATTTAGCCATTAAATATCACATGCAAGTCACCAAAAAGTCATAAAACTATCAAGGGTTAATTTCTTAATGATAACCTTATTATATTGTAAATAATGTTTTTATCACAAGATTAGCAAATGTTAATTTTTTTAGTGTTTTTGACCAATTATCTATGATATTTTGATATTTTACTACGAAAAGTGTGCAACTCACATGCTAGTTAATGGAAAAATAGAAGGAATTTAATGGAAGGGGTGTCAATAAAAACACCCTATAGTTTTGGGGTTGAAATCAAAACAAAAATAACTCAGGGAGTGTCAATCAAAACGACCTATAGTTCAGGGGATGTTGATGTTTGTGCGGATTAGCCACAACAAAAGAACCAATATTTAACATCCTAATTTGTAAAGGTGCAGGATGACTCAAATTTGTAAAGGTGTAGAATGGGCAGACCAGCCAGTGGATAGTAAGAGCATGGCACATCAACAAATTGCTTGGGCTAGGCTAAGGTTTTATAGCACACGAACCAGCATGACACAAACCATGATGGGCTTGTGCTGGTACAGCATGCGACTAGCATGATCGACCCAAATTGGCCATGCTACAGCATAATAACATACTTATCAAAACATAATCCACTTATTTCCATGCAATTAGAGACAAATGTACAGCTTATTTGTTTAAATTTTTTTATTAGCTCACAATTCTTGAGTTATTTAACCATTAGTAACCTAGATGCACATATAATGTCAATAATATATGATGTAGTTAGGTTACTTGTAATTTTTATATTTATTTCCTTCCATTTAATTAGAAAAAATAACCAATAGCTGATAAAATATCATAAAAAAAAATTTAAAACGGGCTGACACAACAGAGCAATTGCTCATGGGTTAGGGCTAGCAACAGTTTGTTATAAAAAAATTAGGAGAGAAGGTAGGAATAAACTCTTACTTATATTATGTTATTCTCAAATGAGAGGAAATCTCTATGGACTTGACTTAAATTACAACTCTTTCAATACATGTATTTATACTAGTATGATAATTTTGGATACTTGATCAGATAACCACATCATTAATAGTTAAAAGGAAACTTTGAATTTAAACTTCAAAATTAATTCCAACACTTCCCTAATTTTGAAAATCCTATGAAACCTGCAAATATGTTAGGGAAGCTTGCAAATTGCAAAATAGTTTCTTCTTCTTTAACCATTTCCCTTGGCATTCATCCCTGAAGTTCTTGGATCTTTGTTTTCGTCATTCTTTATCATCATGACTAGCTAAAGGCATCTCATTGTCATCTCTTTAATCTTCTTTTCTTTAGCAACAATATTTACTTGAACATAACTCTTCTAAGCTATTTTTCTTGTCTGGTGGTTGCTGTCGCATTCTTCGACATGGCTCTTTGGCCATATCCCTTTTTTTTTAAGAGCTCTTTTCTTTTCTTCATGTGTGATTCTTATTGTACTACATCATCTCTTGCACATGGACTTATCTGCTTGCACTTAGCATCTCTTGACTTCTGATATCATTCTCTTAATGCAAGGTCCTAATTTTCTTGTTGGACTCTATCATCTTGCACCTAAATTATTTTTTTCTTTTTTGGATGTTGATTGTTCATCCACTCACTCGAGATTTCTCTCTTCTACACATGCTATAATCCCTTAAATGCTATATCAGACCAAACTAAATATGATACCATGTTAGAAAAAATTAGGGGAGAAGGTATGGACCTAGATTACTATTCTTTCAATACATGTATTTATACAGTTTAAGGATAATTCTAGACACTTAATGACAACCACATCATTAATAAATGCACCTAGAAGAACTAAAAATGACACTTTCAATTTAGACTTCAAAATTAATTCCAACACATTTATCATGCGTGAACATTTCTTTATGAGTGTTGGAACACAACATTTGCTCCTAAATACATTTATTTATTTTGTTGAATACATTGTGAGCTTCAAAAGATAAGAAAAACATCATTGCATGCATGAACATTTCTTGGAGATTTCCAAGTTCCAACCACCATCAAGACAGTAATAAAGTTAAGGGGGTGGGTGCTAGTATCATGTCAGAAACAAGAAGTTACTGTCACTGTTAGCTTGAAGTATTGACACCTTAAAAAAAGTGAAGTTCTGTAAATGAAACAACTGAAAAGTTAAGAAAACAAGTCAAACCTTCATCCCCTTGTACAGGGCTCGAGATCGACAAGAGCGAAGACACAAGTGGTCATATTCAGACTTAACATATTCCTGAAGTCGATGAATTTTATTTCTCTGCCGCCACTGTTTCCAGGACCATGCGCAAGGATAGGCAAGCACGGAAAGTATGCTGTGGACCGACCCTTCCCACCAATCATATGCGGCAACAGAATTTATATCATCAATAAACCTGTTAAAAGCATCTTCATACCTGCATGCAGATCAAAAAAGGTTTTCCCTTTATAAATAATAATTAATAAATATAGAATAAGATGGAAACAGTGGAGGCTCATACAATCTGTGCTTTCACTTCCAGGGCTAGCAAAGTGTGTCCAGGTATGTATTGGAACAGTTCACAAAGGAGCATGTCTTAGAGCAAGAATAAGTTCAATGGAATAAAATTATACAGGACAGAAATGGAAAAACAAGCACAGGATAAGAAAAGCTTCACAGTTTACTATATCTTGTCAGCATCAAGAAGTGGATTGAGTCTACTGGGGTCAAGAATTTTGATTGAAAAAATAGAAGGTAATCAACGAATATTATTTGAGGAATAAAAAATTAACCCCAAACATTAAATTAAAAAAATATTCAATTATATCCTTTGGTGTCATTGAAAATCCAGTTTACTTACACAATCTCAATAATTGCATTGGGGAGAAAGTATGGAAGATGCCAGGGTTCCCTAAAAGTATTGGGGCCCATAAAGTACATTCTATAGACATGGCTCTGACTTTCTTCAGCTCTAGTTCCTCGCACCTAGGTTTAAAAATACAATCAAATGTGAAATTGTCAAAGTGCTGTATTGTATCTTGACCCATTTATAGCTGCAGCATATATATTTGAAGGCAGTTTGCTATCAAAGTACCTCTGATAGGGAAAGTAGATGTGGAAAGTGGTGATGACTCTGGTGCTCAACTGAACTTGCATCATAACATTTACCTGATCCTACTAATTTGATTCTCGCTGTACTCAACAATAGAGCTAGAAGCACCAAAAGGACAGACAGGATGAGGGCAAAAGGCCAAGGGCCTCCAAATGTATACACCAGCTCCTCAAGAGGAGTGTAGCAATTTGGCATCCTGTACTTGTCAGATATGCATTTATAGGGACAAGATGGCTGACTAACCCCCCCTGCAGTGGACCAGTGACTTAAATATCAGATCACATCAGTTAAAAAGGGTAGAGATAGAGAGAGTAATGTCAATCAGAAATACCTCGTACATGTATGAAATTTGCACGATTAGGAAGAAGATCAAGAGAGCAAGGAATGCAAAGACTTTCATCAGAGCCATCAACATCTTTGAAAGTACCAAGAGGGCATTCCTGTAGATAAGGTGTGTCATTTAATTATAGGAGACGAGTCAAGCAAACACTATGTGTGGGTGGGTGGGTGGGCAGGTGTGGGTGTGGGTGTGTGTTTATCATTTAAGAAATACAAATACTATCTTGCAAAAATGCAAATTACAATTGGATAGAGTGAAATGTAATCCTGTGACCAAGAATTCCCATCTATGTTTTCCGAAGTTGCTGATTAGACTAGGAAGTTTTTGGGAATTGAAAAATGAACTTCAAAGTACATCCGTTGCAATCTGTGCTCAATACATAAAGTTCTCAAAAAAAATCTCATATATCCACAATCTACCTAGCCCATTTTTTCCACTATGTTAATATTTTTGCATATTTAATTATTTATATGTCAACCATTTTAGGTTAAGAAATTACTTTAGCATAATAATCAAACGATCAAAGCATGGATTACAACCAAGTTTATGGACATTATTTGGCTCTTCCTTGTCCTGGGATTAGGAATTCCAAATAGCATGAAGAAAAACATCTTAAAAGATTAAAAGCTAAAGAAAACCTAGTGCTGCTAGAAGACTAAATTATCAAAATCTGCTTAAAATATGCAGGAAATGAATAAATTGCTGACCTACCCTTGCCTATAAACTGCCCAGACTACATTAACTTCAAGAATGAAGCAACCAACAACCACATGAGGGCAGTGTAAGAACAAAAGGTACCTTGCAAAATGTACCATAGAGGCCCTTTGGGCACTTTTTCCCAGTGACGGTGCCTTCCTCCCCAAAAAGACCACCATTTTCTCCAGCTCCTCCACTGTGATATCATGAAGTAAACTTCTTATATTTCATATGCATCTCCAAATGATGTATTCCATTATTACAAAATAGCTTAGTTATGATATAACTAGTCTAATACATGTGGCATGAGAAGAGAGAAAAGGCAAAAGTGAAGCATTTTAGAATGTCCAGCCTTGATGAAAAGTCCACATAGTGCGCGTGTGTGCGCGTGCATGCGTGAGCTCTCATATCACATAACATGCCTCCTCTCTCGGTGAAGCATACCTGTTGTTAATTGAACCACTTATACTTGCAACTGGAACATATTCATCCCCGGTGTCTATCTTATACCAATGAAAATGAACTCTTCCACCCCCACCTCCCCCGCCACCAAGAGGGCTGCCATTGCCCCCGCGAACAGATAGAGATGATTTTTCTGCAAGCATAAGCTCCTGCAGGAAAAGAAGAACCGTCCCTCCAGAAGCTCCACCAAGTCCACCAATCAAAGAAGCATTACTATTTACTGACGCTTTATCAAAGCTTTGACCATCTACCATCAAAGATCCATAAAGATTGAGCCTTAACAGTGGCCACTGGATGGAGCCCATCACTGGCAAACATGAAGCACAAGTTAGGAAGCATGATCTGGGATTGATGTCAAACAGTATGCTGTTAAGTGGAGAAACTCAAAGCACACGGAAAAAAATCACAAATATTTGCAGATATGTAAAATACTGTTCAGAAATATTCAAGCATCACAGGTGAATATGTAAACATAAATAGTAACATAACGTGAAAATGAAAATTTTGTTGTTAAACTTGTGATTTATGAAAATATTACCAATCATTCCCCCTCCAATAACATTTCCATAGGACTGATTGGGACCTTGGGTTCCGCTTCCCAATTCACAAGGAAGATCAGCATTACCGTATTTATTACCGCCATTACTCACGATCCCGTTAAAACAACCTGAGCCCCCTCTTCCCCCATGCCCAGCACCACTACCAGCTCCTTTGGAATAGTTCCCTTTTCCAATACCATCATTGCAACCTGAAGACGAGCTCTGCGGATTAGAATTAAAAACATACAACTGGATGCTGGGGATACTCTCTAAAAAGAGCAGTTCAATTAGAACAACGATCGCCCATCAGCCATAAAAGAAATACAATAATACTATTAGACTCTCTACCTAACTCCGATGCAGTAATCAAGCCATCAGTATCAATAATGATAGTTCTTGCCCTGTGGATGTGGATAATACTCCCCTTTATAATGCCATTTACAAGGAGGCCTTCAACACGACAAATCTGCCAAATATTTAAAATTTAAAGATTCCACAAGTAAACACCAATAGAAACAGGAGCTGATACATCAGAAGAAGAGTTGAAGCCATTAAATAATTCCAAATTAAAAGACTGCACAGAAAAAGGACCGACAAACACTTCGACATCAAAACAAAAATGACAAACTTGGAGCACAAACTGCTTGAAGAAGTCTAAACTGGTAAAAAAACCAAAGTGTGCGGATTATAATGGCATTAGCTGTTCAGACATCAAAGAAAATTTTGAGTCCCTAAAACTACAAAAATTCCAAGAATGACATGCTGAAGATACTGTGGAACACGTGCCATGAACACATGCTTCAATTCATGCCGAAACAAGGAATATAAAGATGGTTAATGAAAGAATGGCAGTGCTTTAGCTAATATTGTGGCAGTACAAATCATTTCTACCCTGAAAGCATAAAAAACAGATGGTAGCCAAAGCTGCTCAATTTATCTATAATAGTAGCACAAATATGATGTTTCATGAGATTTCTAGCTGGTCTTCGTGTTGAAACATTAAAATATACTTGGATGACTCCACAAAACTGCAAGTTGCAAACTTAAGATGATGTTGCAGGAAAATGATGAGATAATATTTTAGGTTCTATGAATGGTGCTTTGGAGTAATATTTCAATATTCTCAACTTCTCTATTCTGTTCCTTTAATTCCTTAGTGCTATACATGCTTGAACATGAACAAGATTAGCCCCACACGAAGAGTCATTTTCTATCTGCCTGGGAACACAGACAATAACTAGTATATGAAATATTCATACTTTAAATTCAACTCTTACTTGAAGTGAAAACGACAGCGTGTAATTAACATGGCAATCATCTGGGGGAGTTATCAAATCTATTGGGCATGTATGACTCTCACAAAGGGATTTTGTAACCCTGCAGCAACAACAACATAAAAAAAGGTAACGATAAGGGAAATATTATGAAGCTTTAATTGTATTAATACAGCATATCCCAATACTTAAAATAGAAGTTCATACTCACACACTTCTGCTAGCATCATCATCCAACGGAGCTTGAAGTAAAGAACCAGGTCCAACCTGTATTTGGCATGGAGTCACTAGCAGTTATTGCCAAATGTACTCCAAGACCTTATGCCATAATGGGCATTAGCAATAACAGAATAATCACACAAATCTTAAAGAAATTACCACTCATATCTGGAAAAACAAATGATGTGATTATGAGATTAAAACTGTTTTCAGACATCATCAAGAAATGTCACCCAGTACCCATAATTTCTAGTGAATAAGATCCAAGGATAAAAGGAATTCACACATGATTATAGTCTAATTCAAACAAGGATAGAGTGCAGAAGCAAATAGAATAGATGACACTTTCATGCCATTTTTTAATTCAACACTGTAATGGAATTTCAGCTTCTAACAAAATTACAGAAAAAGATGAAGAAGAAAGAGTTGGTTGGAGAGGATAGTGTTTTTATGCCCTCCATTGTATCATCACAGTTTTCATTATGACTTGTTTGCATAGTAACCCAGATCCAAACCACACACATCTTTTTATCAACCTTGAATGTTTGTCCTAACATACTTCTTGGAGTGAAATATCAGCTGCCTGAATGATTCCTTGCAACCATCCCTTAGAACATTATACTGTTTCCAAATCCATGTTTTAGAGTTTACAAATCTGTGTTATAGAGTATACAAATCTGTGTGTCGCATGACTGCTGTATTAGGCTCATTACATGCTAAGAACAAGCCATTAATCTTTTGAAGCACTTGGAGTTTCAACAAGGTACAAGGTTACAATAGATTTTAAATAAAACACAACACTATAAATAACGAAGGATGAAACATATCCGTACGCTAATGGCTTACAGTTATGTTATAGAAAAGAGACAGGGAAAGTCGCTGGCCTCGAATTGTATCACCATGACCTGTCAACTTTAGTAGTCCCTGACCATATAACCCCAAATTTGCATTTGAGCCGAGGACAGAGCCTGCCTGCAAACACAAGCAAATAGCAGCCTCAGATTTTTGGTTGAAGACAAACATGATGTATGTTTAAAGCAAGTGTTAAGCTTTTAAAATGAGGTTAAAACCAGCGTACCCTTAGAACAATCAGATTCCTGACTTCAAGGACAGAAGCAGTAACAACAGTATTTCCACCTCCATCTATTTCAATTTTGGAATTCCACATGAGTAGCATTTTGATAGCAACTCTAAATGCACCAAAAACCTTCATTTTTGAGAGTGGAAAGTTTTAGCTCCTCAAATAGAGAATACAGGATATATCTATGCAATGTTTGAAGCAATGAAACTCAAAAAAATCTGAAAAGAAAAAAGACTTCAAAATATGCTAAATATGGCTGCAAAAACTGGCATATAAAGGAATTTGAAAACCTTTTAAATTCGATTTCTTTTCTTTTTTTCTCCTTTTTCCATCAAGGAGATACCTTTTTCTATTACTTGCATTCACTCTTATTTATTCTTAATGAAAATATCTAGTAAATATGACTGCAATAAACCAGTAGAAATAAGCTGGCCGGACTTAAACCTTTTTTCAATTAATTAGAGAAATTACTATGTACAATGTGATGATATTTTGTTTTGATGAGATAAGTTCATTGAAAAAGGTCGGGAATACGATAGCACAAGACATCCTCCAAAGTAACACAAAAAAGCTCCCCGGTCCCATGTTCAAACATCAATGGTATGAATAGGATGTAAGCTGAACTGGCACTCATTAAAGCCCTTGCAAAATTAAATCTCATTCTTTCTTCACTTTATTGATAATCTATCCAGTGCAAATTGCAACATGGCTTCGGTACTTGTTTTTCTCAGTGACTGGGAGGGGGTGATGCTCCTTCCTCTAAACCTTCCCTCATTCCAGTCCTCACAACACATGCATCTTTCAAGAAATTGGAAGAGGGATGTGTTTGGAAGAAAGAAAAACAACCAAACCAGAAACCAGTTCCTTCTACACCTCATTTCTCTTTCTAGTAAAAATCTAAATATTAATCTTAGTATTTTACAGATATGTTATCTACATATGCATTATGCATGTGTATATCTGTTTGTGTAACTTAAGTTGGATTTTTCCCCATTAAAGGTTTTGTATAACATTATGAATGATTTCAAGATAGACACGTGCATATTGATTCAGGCTATACAGAAATGAAACATGAATATTGTTCAACAAAGATACCTTTATGATAGAATCGCTCATCAAAAGTTCTTCTGCTACAAGCTCAAATTCTGATACTGGAAATTCAGACAATCCAAAGACAATGCTGCCTCCACGATATAAACTAATCTGACCTCTAACCTATGCATTCAAGGAGTTGGAAACAATGTTAAAAGTATTAAGGCTTCAGAATGTGTGAAATTCATCATGCAGCGAAGAACAGTAGCATTTTATGAAAAACAGTGGTGACAAAGAAGACCGAGTTTCTTCACAGATTCCACTGGAAGACAAAGAATAACCACTTAAGTAGTAGTAGAAACAACAGCTTCCATGACTATGGCAGAATAATGGTCCAAGAATCTTACAACCACTACCAACAGGAAAATATACATTCAAGTTTGTCAGTTGAAGTTCAAGAAGAAAGTGTCTACTAGAGAGAAGTTCATCAAATTTCCTAGGTGAAGATGTCTCATGAACCTAGATCACTCTCTAAACAAAATTATATTACAGATTTATATAAATCACCTTCTTCATTAACTCAAGCTTCAAATATCACAAATGACACAGGCTCAAACAACCAAGGTTTCTAAGGAAAACCTACTGTGCTAGTTCAGTTAACAACCTTCACAGTCTACAACAGAAATAACATATGTTAAGTAGGTGTCATGTAAAACCAATTTATGATCTTGAATAATCATAAAAAATTAATTTCAGAAGTAGTAATGTCAAGGTGGATTATAACATTTGATGGCATGTAATGTCAAGGTGGAAATGCGCCATCACAAATGCATCATTTCTCAGCACATGTGACAAGTCAGAAATTGGGTTGCAGACAACTAATAAAGCATTTCCATTTCCATATTATCTGTTTAAGAAGAAACATGTCATGAATTACTAGGAGGAACGACCTACAAAGCACCAGCATATCTAAGAGTAAAAGCACACAGGCTCAATTGAGAGAAATCACATGCGTTCTTGAGGAAATGTAAGCTTTGGGAGACAATGTATATGAATTATAGGTGCTAAAACTTGTTCTTGGCATATGCAGAGAGCACAAACAAGCGACCACTTCAACAAAATAGTAACATATATGTATGAAGAGAAACCATTAGACAACCTGAACCCTGCTCCAAACCAGTGGAACCAAAACTTTTGCATAATTCTCCACAAAAACATTTGACCACAGGGTCATAGTAGGAAAATCAAGCAAAGGGGTTTCTGTTTCTGTCATCACATAGTCATTGCTCACTCTTAAACTGAGTAAATCTGCATTAAAGAAGGTACCAGCTGCTCCAGCATTCCCAGGACAGCCAATACTCAAACCACCTGCCACAAGAAAACATAAGAATTATCTCAATAGAAATCATGGAAATTTTCATCTTCTTGCAAGAAATCCATACATGATGGTAAGTAAGAAAACATGTTAGCTGGTGCTCATGATGAAGATGGAGAAAAACATGTTTATGACTTCCAAAAGATTAAACAAATGGAAAAAAATAAAAAGTTAATGACTGCATAAGAAACTAGAAATACTAGTTAGGAAATGAGATATGGAATATGGTGAATTCAGCCCATAGCCAACAGAAAACATGTTCTTGTAATACGCCAACTTTATTGATTTCACATGTACCCTATTGCACATGTATAGATCAGCTTTGCACCTCTTTATGAAATTAAAAAAAAAAAATTCCATCAAAGATTTTGGGTTCAAGACTGGTAAGTGAATGGATTGATCTCATCAAAAGGAACTTCCAGTGTGCACTACTAAGATTTATTTAGCAAGTGGAGCCTCTTGCACATGAATGAAATATTACAAGTTAACTAAAGTTGCTTCTACTACTACATACAGATGTTTGATCAGAACAAACCATGCACAGTAACTTTCACATCTTCCTGTATGCTATAACAATCCAAAGAAACTCTTCCACCGCCACCTCCACCCCATCCTCTTCCACCTGCTGCACTAATAGTTCCATATCCCTTCCTGTGCAATCAAAACACGGTGCAAGAAGTTGCATAAACAAATGAACCAAAAAAAACAGCAGCACAAAAATTTGAAAATCTCTTTCCTAATCCTGATATGATAAGCAATGTATCAAATATAAATCTCAACAGTATACTACTTTGAAAATCTCTTTCCTAATTCTGATATGTTAAGCAATGTATCAAATATAAATCTCAACAGTATACAACCCCCCCAAACGGCCAAAAAAAAAGGGAAATTCCAGTATTAAAATCTCACCATTCAGCTTCCGAAACCTCTTAAGGAATAGAAAATGTCAAATAATTTGAAAACAGTACGAGAAGCATAAAATTTTTTCTATCTTTCCATTTCTTCAACCAAAAAGTATAAATATAATAACCACAGCTAAGACAATAACACTGATTTAATTGTACAATAGAATAAATGATGCAGAATTTGAGCTGCTTATAGAATCTTTTCATTGTATTCACTGCCTTCACCTAAGGGGACAAGAAATGGCTATCAATTGATATAAACATAGTAAAGCCAACACAAAATGAGAAAAGTCAAAATATGATTGAAGATGCACTCTGATAAAATGTCACTGAACTAGACATCCAAATCAAAACTGCTGCAAGCTATGCAACATTGAAGGCAACATACTCCACAAAAGAATTTCTTGCTAGCTTAAGTGAGTTTTAAAAGTAGGATGAACCTCTTACACAGCATAGAGCAAGTGAAGATCCAGTCAAAAATGATGCATGGGAAATGTCAGATCTAGGATCTTTCCGATCACACTCCACCACTCTTTGTTTCAAAGCTTATAGCCAACAAAGTGTATGACTGGGGAGCAAAACCATGGAGGCTCCTAAAGATTTGTGCAAAGTAACAGACAATAAAAGAGAGATGATAAAGAAGGCAGGCCAAGCATTCAATTCCAATCAACCTTTAAGAGTAGATAGATTATTGTGAGCTTTTCAATTTCTCTATGCTGTACAAGAATGGGGTTCCCAGGTTCTGATCATAATAGACTATAAAAAGGGATACTCACACACTCAAAGAACGCTTCAAAGGCAGTGAGACTCATAGAATACATTAGACATGAATTGCTCAGTTACCGAATAAGTATGGAGCCTGGGATTTGCCATGTCTAAAGCAGTGTAGTTACTGATAGACATTGCTTGTCAACTTGTAGAGAATATAAAGAAACCTATTCAAAACTTGATCTTACTTCAACAAAGATATTTAAGGAGTTCATGCAAGAGCACCTATTGACAATGAAAAGCTAGTGACCCACACTAATGATGCCTATTTGTCCAACTAGCAGGAAACATGTCCACATACCACAGAACAAAAAAAAAAAGAAGAAGAAGCGTGGATTAGTCTATTCAGACAGTGAATACTCACAGCTTCACAGCATGCACAAATATGCTTCCACCAGACCCACCTCCCCCATTCAGCCCCCCATCCCCACCTTCTGCAGCGACAGATCCATTCAAGTATAATATTTCCTTCACTTGAAGCTTGACACGCCCCCCACCATTCCCTCCACATTTATTCTGAGACGATGTGCCACCACCCTTACTACCATAGCTCCATGGCTCAGCCAAGGTTGACCAAGCATAAACATCACCACCCCAATTACTTGTTTTATTCCTTTTCAAACAGGAAGCACCTCGCCCACCGTGACCCCCACCACCTCCATCATCCCCAACTGGTGTACCACTAGTTTGAGGCGGCGGTGATCCACCCAAGGCTGTTGTATTTATAGAAGAGTGACTATCCATGGTCAAGTTGGCAGCAGAAAAAACAACTGAACCAGCAATGATTGCTGCATGTTGACCAATGTTAACATTTCCAGTCATATTAACCGTCACCATGCATCCTTCTATTGGGCATACAATTGAAACATGTGGAATTATTTCTAAGTTTCCTGTTCCATAAATATAAAGATCAGAATTCAAATACAAATTTGAGTTCACCACGCAAGTGGTATTAAGCGATCCCACTCCTTCTAGTTCCTCGCAGGATACGGAACTGTTTAATGGGAGAGAAAATTTTAATGTTTTAACATAGCTAGAGGTGCCACTTCTAGAGTGATTGCTTGAAACTGATCCAGAACTATGTAACCCATTTCCTGACCAAATGCCCCCACCCTCATACTGCCCTGGCGCAAAAGAAATGGTGGACGCACAAAAAAACCCTAAAAGAATGCAACAAAAAAGTTGCCATTGCATTAGGAAAGGACACATTACCACCCACATGAACCAAGTACGTCTTGCCTGCACTTAAAACTTAGGTTCCTAAATATCAGTTGGTTCAGTGTGGTCATACACATGCGTAGTGCAGTCATTAATTCCCAACTCTTTGGAGATATAAGCGTTTCATAAAAATGCCACACCTTCAACCTGGTTGCAATGGATATTAACCTGTCAAGTAGACCAAGAGTTTATAAGAAGATTTGAAAACAACAAAATGGAATCAGCGGTCTATCTAACTAACCTAGAGGATTTAACTTCCAAATAACACGCTAAGGTGTGAGATTTGAGTTTTTCAATAGAACAATTCACAAATAAACTTTCCACGAAAAGAAACCAATGTAAAACAATATTTGACCACAAAAACAAGCGCAATAACTGTTATATGAAACAATATTTCTCCTCATTTTATGTAAGAATATTTCCAGTGTAAAAAACCAAGCATCCTTTTGACATGTTGAAAATCATAAATATCGGATCTTCCATCAGTAGCACTTCAGCATCAACAACAATATTTTCATTTTTTTTTCCACATTAATTTTCAACTGTCTAGACTGCCACAATTTGCTGCATGCTTAATCGTTTAGTTCTTGTTGGAAGAAATATTCTCATCCTAAATGTTCTCTATTTCGCACAGCAAGTCAATTTCACCCTTTAACAGCAATTCGACAAGCATAATGTGCTTTTGATGTTTTTTATACACAATTAATTCTGATGGCATTTCATAAATTCAAATACAGAATTTCCACTCAAAAGAGCACTAAAAACAAGCTGATCATCTGCAATTTATTCATTCAAGCAAATCAGATCGCAATTTCAAAATCCTATGCACACATAAACAGGTTTTAATAGCAAACATTCATGCTTATGAAGTTAATACTCGCATTTCTCACTTGGCTCGAAACAGAGCAAGTAAGATTCTACTTCTAAACACTAAAACGACAGCAGCGATCTGCCATTTCAATTCTCACTTCCAAAACTAAAAATCAAACATCAACGGACCAAAATTGTGCAAAAATCTCACTTAAAATATCAATTCAGTGAGTGTGAGCGAGGAGGTACCGTGTTTGGCGAGAGAAAAAGAAGCGGATAATTGTAGTGAATCTAAAGGAGCGATGCTTCGCTATTTTCGTAAATGGTTAGCTTTTTTCTTGCTTTAAACTGTTGTCTGTTTCTTTTGCTTTTGATTACGACTCCAATTAGAGTTTGTTTTTATTTAAATTGATTTGATGTTTTTCATCTTTTTTTTTCAACAAGCAGAGAGAGGAGGGGGGCCTACGAGTCCAAGCTTCGTTCATGCGTAGCTGGCCTGAACTCTCTCATGTTTATCGGCAGTTTGTAAATGTGTTTTAAACAGTGTTTTTTTATTTTATTTTTTTAAAATTATATTTTAAAATTATTTTGATATATTAATATTAAAATTTTAAATAATTATATTATTTTAATATATTTTTAAATAAAAACCAGTTGTTATCATATACTTAAACCTGCTTTTACATAAATTTTTATTTTTTTTTCAATATAAAGTAAGCGTTTTATCTCGGATGTACCTTTATTCTACATTGAATTAGCGAAGTTACCCTTGTAAACAACAAGTATCAGGATGCACTTGTGGCCCAGTGGTAGAGGCAAGGTTTCCTTTCCTCTATCACCTGGGTTCGAGCCTCAGTGTGCAAGTCTGTCACCTCTGCGGTGTTTTATCTGCCTACTTAGCTTGCAGGGTGTTCAGTGGATTAGGAGATTAGTTGTGGTGCGTGTAAGCTGACCCGGACATCCCAGGTTACCAAAAAAAAAATTATCAAGTTGAAAAGTCAAAAACTTTCCCACATATTTTTCTGGTCATGATAAGATAAAGGCGTCCTTATCCAATATATTTTAAAAGTATATTTATATATATAAAAATATTAAGTTAATATTTTTTATATAATTTTAATGTTCTAATATTATAATTGAAAGTAAATTAAAAAATTATTTTAATATATTTTTAAATAAAAATACATTTAAAAAACACATTACAGTATTTAAAATTCAAAATGGTTGTTCCATTATTAAAGAAAAGATATATACTTTCAGCACTAATTTAATATATATATATATATATATATATATATATATATAAATTTTAAGAAATATATTAAATACTAACTTTCAAATACTAAAAAATAACCATTTTTGCTTCAAGAAAATAACCCCGATAATTAATAGAAAGTCTTCCCATGCAACCAAGCCCATACTAACTCTAAGAAATCACTAAGTCAGAATTAGCATCATTATTTAATTCAATCCTTGATTCAGCTATATAATATTCACCTCTAACTTTAAAAAATCACCGATCAAAATTAGCATCATTATTTAATTGAATCTATGATTTAACTATATAATATTCACCTAAAAAACACACATAAATAAAATAAAATAATAGTGATAAAAAAAGAACTTAGTGTGCTCAATGTCATTGGGTGAAAGACATTTACTTATTTATTTCTACATAAAAAGGAAAGATATTTATTTTATTTACATGTAACAATTTCTAATCTCACTATTTTCTTCCTAGAAAGCAAGTATGATTAGTTAGAAACTAATTTGTACGCCACGCAGTGCTACAATATTTTTAACTAAATTTCTATTAAAAAAAATATGTTTTATAATTGTTACATGGCATGTTCATATTTTATGTGTGATTAAAAGCTAAAAAAATCATATTCAAATTTTATTTAAAAATTTTAAAAATAAAAAAATAATTTGACTCATATTTTCATGAACAATTTATTATTAATATTATTATTTCATACCATACAATAATAATTGAAAAAGATATTATTAAGAATAAAATATAAATCTATAATAGTATTTAAGAATCATATTAAAGCTAAAGAATATGTGAATATGGTAAAAAGAATTTCAAGGGCAAAAAAATCCCAAAGAAAATAAAAAAAATAAAATGAAAAATGGTAGGCCTAACATGTGCGACGCATCTCGCCAACCAAAAACCATCTTATATTGTGTTATTAGATGTGTCACTCAGTCCTCTTTTTATAAAATGACGTGTGTGGTTAGGGAGGTACAATTAGTTCATTGTTAACAGTTTTTCCCTATTAACTTTCACTCTTCTCTCCTTAAAAATCATACTGCCTTTGTAAAGTTTAAGAGTTGTCCCCTGATATTTTGATATTTTAATTTTGATTTCTATTCTTTTGATTTTTGATTTTTGTTTTTAGTTTTTTTGTAAATTTTTTATTTGTTTTCAATTACATTATTAAATTCCAATTTTTTATATATTGCTTTTTTTAATGTAGTTCTCATTCTTTTGATTATTCTTTTGATTGTTCTTTTTTTTTTTGTTCTTTTGTTAAATTGATTTTTCTTTTGCAATTTTACCCTTCAATAAAAAAAAATTTTCATTTTTCATTTTAATTTTGATCTTCATTATTTTTTTATTGTTTTTTTTTCTTTGGATCTTTTTGTTAATTTGATTTTTCTTTTCAATTTCACCATTCCATTAAAAATCAAAATTATTTTTTTTATTTTAATCCTCATTCTTTTAATTGTTATTTTTATTTTAGATAATTTTGTATAATTGAAATTATTTTTCTAATTTCATACTTCAATATTTAATTGGTTAAGAATTTAATTTTTTAGTTTTTCTAAATGGAATGCTTTCAATCTAATGATACTGGTCACGGGTTTAAATTTACTAATTTAACCTTTAGTTCTTAAAATCTTTGGATTTTTTTGAAGTTCAACAAAATTTTATCCGCAATGTAAACTAGTATACTAAATGATATTTTCTAATCAATTAAAGCATTGATTTATATTAGATTTATATTTGGAATATTTTTAAAGACATATCTTATATATATGAAAATGATGTATTTAGACAAATATTTCTTTTAAGAAATTTATATTAAGAATTAAATAAAAAAACAATAAGGAGATCAAATATTTTTAACTATCAAAACTAACCTTTTGAAATTGAAAAGTGTGTGTATATATATATATATATATATATATATTTCAACTACCAACTTGAAATATGTTTGACAATCACAAGAAAATCATTAAAATAACCCTAGTACTCAATTAGAACTTATAATTGTGCATGGATTTGTTCTTTTGAGTTCTATATATGTGTGTTTTTGTAATTGAAAATAAATAAATAAATATATCAAGATATTCTTTTTTAAGAGTCTAAGAT
This sequence comes from Populus trichocarpa, assembly GCF_000002775.5. Taxonomy (NCBI): domain Eukaryota; kingdom Viridiplantae; phylum Streptophyta; class Magnoliopsida; order Malpighiales; family Salicaceae; genus Populus; species Populus trichocarpa. The sequence goes on along the minus strand of NC_037285.2, from coordinate 12,238,189 downwards.
TTTATAAGTATTAAATTAACCTCACCTAATTGTGGTAATATTGGTTTTGTATTTTTTTTTTCCTATCACCATATGTGAATAGAAATAAGGTTTGTTTAGTGGGAAAATAAAAAGAAAAATTGCTTTGACGGGAAGAGGAAAGAGAGTTTTTGTTAAGGTTATTTTTGTCGAATAAAAATTAATATAAGGATATAAGTTAATTTTTTTTAATTAAAATTATATTTTTTTGTCATTTAAGGATATATATTACATTTTTAATTAGACATAGATTTTATTGTCGTTTATATTAAAATCCAATGAAAATAATAAATAATAATTATGTTAGACTATGCTCAATGAGTGGTCAAAGAGCTCCCACTAACTTTTGTCATCAAATATTAAGGCACATAATATTATATTAGAAGTTTTTTTATTTACAACATTATCTGCGAAAATACAAAATCTTAATGGAAACACCCTAATCGCATCCAATGATTTTTTCAACCACATAATTTGATCGAACTCAGTACTGAAAGTTAATTATACCCATAATTTCAACCACATAATATCCCATGATTATTAATCTATAATTGAAACAAAATAATCTATAGCTAAGAACAATCAAATGCACAAACTCATAATAACATGTTGTTAGATCTTAGAGCCTGTTTAAGAGTGTGGTTATGGTTATTTTTCAAAATATTTTTTACTTAGAAATGTATTAAAATAATTTTTTTATTTTTAAAAATTATTTTTTATATTAGCGCATCAAAATGATAAAAAAAACACCAAAACATATTAATTTGAAGCAAATAAAAAATAAAAATTTAATTTTTTAAAAACACTTTTAAAATACAAAAACAAATAAAGGTTATTAGATAAGGTTTATGCACTTTCCTGACTGAATTCATTTTTTTTTTCTATTTGATTGTTATCTATATAATTATGAAGTTATTATATTTATAAAAAAAATTATGAAAAGCGTACTTAAAAAAAAAATCACTTCTCACAATAACTCATTCATTAAATCGACGAATCTCAATAGTAAATCCCACACATTCAATGATTGAGTTTCCCCCCAAGGTAATATCGTAAAAGAACCTTTTGATGAAATCAGTATTATTCATTAAAAAAAAAACCACAACTGAGTTTTCACTTTTTGTTTTATCAGTCCAATTCTCCTTTTAAACATATTACTAGAAAATTAAAAAAAATACTGATAGAATATTTTGTTGAGATATAATAAAAATTCAATTGACAATGAAAAGTATCAATGGAATAGAAAATCCAACAAGATATTTTTCAGCATTGGTGTTCAAGATATCTTTTGAATGTAATATTTATATCGTAGATATTATGTCAACTTTTCGATGGAGATTTTAATTTTTTTTAATTTTATCTTTTATGATTCCCAAGCCAACAACTGTTTGCCCATAGGAAACCTATAGCTACAACAAAAAAGCATGTCCAAAAATTGATTTATAGAAACTTCACAAAAAATAATGCTAAATGGATAACACACCTATGAGTTTTCATAGTTAGGAGATATAAGTAGCGAATTCATATAAATAATACACAACAACGAGACAGATAAAATTCAATACACAAATATATTTTTTTAAAAGCAAAGTAGATATTAAAACACATTAAAATTTTAGCAGGAAACCATTAAAATTTCAATTAAAATACAATTAAATCAACAATATTAAGTACATATACCTGGTATATCACATTAGAGTTGCTGAATAAGGTGGAGGGGAAGGGGGATTGATCTTGAACCATAAGGTTTAGAAGGGAGAGGAAAAGGTAATTCATAATTGCATCTAGTTAAGCCCTATACATTATATTTTTTTGTAGGAGTTATATTCTCATATTTTGCATCTCAATAGACAGTTGTTCCGAAACCTTTTTCTGGACAATCTCATCAAAGTCATATGATATATAGCTTAGGTCAGAATGTGATGTATATACAGTTAAAACAGTGTGGTCCGCCCTCAATTCTCAGGTCAATGTAATAGGTAAACTATAAACCTCGTTTATATCGGGTTCATCACTTGTATCAACCTCCAACCACACTTAAGGATGGTAAAGAGGATATATGAAAGTGTCTTCTCTAAATTTCACAGTCATGTTAGAGTTATATGTCTTCTATAAAACAAAAAAAAAGAGTCAAATTACTAAATTCAATTACATTTTATATTATTGATGCAAATAAACAATCTTAAACCAATGATAACTATTAAAACACTTACAATGAACACTTGTGCATTTTTTTAATCCAAATCTCTCTTTTTTATGAGTTTTCTCTTATAAATTCATTGGAGTTACTTCTCATCCTAGTTGTTTTTCCTACAAATTAAATAGTTTGTTTAAAGTATCACAAATAAACATTTAATTAAAACTTCAAGAAAAATAATAAAATATATAACAACAAACTTTTATTAGGCAATTTGCATGGTTGATAAACGGAATCGCTCATTTGGTGTGCTTGCTCATCAAAACACGAGTTCTTTTATTTTTATTTTGTGTACTGGATCGTGAGCACTTTGTAAAACTTTATAAAACCATAAATGTTTGGTATAATGCCCAATTACTCTTTGTGACATGCCTCAGTTTATAGCTTTTCCACTTCTTTTTGTCATTCAAGTTGACCTTTCTAATTTCTTATTTGTAGGCATTATACAAAAAATCATACAATCTAAAATAGAAATTAGTTAAGTAAATAAAAGAATACAAGCTTACAATAATATAACATTAGTTTATTTAAAATTACCTAGTTGCATTATGGTTCATACACTCTCCTAACAAGCATCTCGTTACTGTCATCCCACCAAGATTTTTCTTTAATTGATTTTATACATTAATTAGTTTTTAAAATTTTAAAAACTAGTAACTTGAGTTAGAGATTATTTATCTAGCATTAAAGATTCTCCACTAGACATCTATCATATACATCCATTCAGAATGGTCATGAAAATGACTTCATTGAAATAATAATTCTTCAAATGACCACTTCATCAAGAGGTGATGGAACGAGTAACTTTAATATTGGTAAACATGGAAATCAATTTAAGCAAGTTATTTTCATGTAACTGTTAAACTTAAAATAACTCAATACAAATAAATAACATTATGAGACAAAATAATTACCATAAATAGATCGTCTTTCAATCATAAATAGATCGCCTTTCAATTATGCTATAATTTTACCTGAAATGGCTCTATCAAAGAAGAGATGCTTGTTTTGTTATCCTCGATTATTGAGCATTGGTTTATAGCTTTTACATTAGATGCCTCTTCACAGTCATAACATTGATTCAAGTCACTATCACCGCTCAAACTACTGGATGAAACAAAAAACTTTTGTTGGACTTGAACTTGTTGTCTAAAAGAAAAACAATGAACAAAATTCAAAATAATAATCATCATCATTATCTCATCATAACTTTCCTACACTTTCACCATCAAAATAATAACCACTACATCAGTGCCACCACTACCAGTCATTGTCACCGCCCCACCACCACCACCACCACTAGTCATCACATCGTAACCATTTTCAATATCATTATTACAATAACAATCACCATCATTACCACCGATATTATTACTACCATAACTATCACTACAAATTTTATCATCATCATTACTCTTTCTATCATAAACATCATAAATCTTTATATCATATTATCATCAAATAAATAATAGTACCAATTAATACCCTAATTGTTATCAATACTTATCAATTATGCATCATTTCTTCAGTTCAAACTTATTCAACCTAAATTAATACTTTTAATTAATATAAACCCCACAAGAAATCAATTTTCCCCAAATTTCCAACTTAATTGACACAAATTAATTGGTACCCATTAAATTACTCATGATTCCTTCAATTCTAACACACATGAGTTACAAAATTATATTCAATTTTATTAAGTGATAAATTAAATGTATTTACTCCAAATCCCAAACAAACCCTAAAATACAAATCATACATTAATACAACAAAATTATCATTATAAAACAACTAAAACACTTACATATACAAGCAATTATAAAAACTACAAATAAACTTCAATAAATTAACTTTAAACATAAATGGGTAGGTTTGCTTACTTGATGGAGGGAAACTTAACAAGAAATGGAATCAAGGGTGGGAAGCTGACACTGCTAAATAGAGGTTGGTCAACATCAATAAGTAAGGTAGCTAGATTTATTGGGGGGGGGGTGGAATTGATGAAATGGGAGTGAGTGAGAGAGAGAAAGATAAAGAGTTGTTGTGATTTTAATTGAATAGAGAAATAAAAGGGGGGGTATCGAGTTTTAATTCCTTTTAAAATCACTAATGAAATTTCAATTGGCAATTTAACACGTTAGAAGTCCTAACAAAATTGCCGACATAATTTTTATCTTTTTTATTTCATCACCAAAAAATTACTATGAAAAAATTTTTTGTTGTAATTTTCATCAGTAAACAACACTGAAATAATTTTTGTCAATGTTCCCATTATCTTTTTCTAATTTTCTAATAGTTTCACTCATAAAAATAATCATAGAGAAATATTTGATTCGCCATAAAAGACCATGCATTTTGCATAGTAGGACGAATTGTTCATGTAGACCGATCCTTTTTTTTTTAAGGCATGGCCTTCAGGTAAGCTTTTAATTGATAATTTGAAGAGTTTGTATGGCATCATACTGATGAGTTGTAAGATGAGAATTTAGATGGGTGCCCACACTGATAAATCTTAAAATGAAGAATTTAGGATTGTGACAATAAATTAGGTGTGTCTTGAACCTTATGTCACATCTAATATAAGATTTGCCAACATAAAAAGAATATGTGTTTGCTGGTTTGTGTTGGCCACCATTTCCTTCTCTTTCTCGTTTCTTTTTTTCCTTTCACTTTTCTCTGTGGGTTTGATTGGGTCAGGGTAGTTAGGCCTAGTTGGGTCATTTTTTTCTTTTTTTCCTTTTCTCATTTCTTCTCCTATTATTGATTGGGCCTTCTTTGGACTCAAATGAGTTGCTTTTAGTGAATGAATTGGGGGTTGAGTTAGAAATCAAGGACTCAATCATAAGAAACTAGAAATCATGATTAACACTTGTAATACACGCACTAGCATTCATGAACCTTCTCTCATCGTTTGATTGGTGTCTTTTTTTTATAGACATCAGCTTCATGTGAGCAATCTTCTAGGCCACCAAGTTAGTTGAAAGTCATTGGTATAGCTTCAAGAAGCTATTTTTCTTCCTTTTTTTTCCCTTGTTTTCTATGTTTGCTTTCCTTCATTTTCCATTTCTTTCCCAATTAGACCGTTTGGCCCAACCAGCTATTAATTGGCTTTTTTTGTCTGGTTGAGTCATTTGGCCCAACCAGCTGTCCAATTATTATTTTTATCTTTTTATCCTCCTCTCTTCCTTCTTTCTTTCTTTTCTTCAGACTTGGTTGGCCCTTTTCCCTTTCATTTTCAACCCTCCTCTCTTTTTCTTTTCTCCTCTCTCTTTTTTTTTCTTTCCTAGGCCCGGGGGGGCTTCCCCCCCTTTCTTCTCTCCTCCTCCTCTTCTCGGTCTGGTTGGGCCTCCTCTCTTCCTTCCACCTTTATAATTTCTGTACTGTCAATGTGTGTAGAAGAACACGGCAGCAGCTCAGTTGAGTTCACACAGAACCATATAAAAAATCAAGTGGGCATCATTGTATTTTTCTTTTCTTTTGATAAATGACAATATCATTGTTTCAAATGCCGGATTTTTGTACTACGTGCAATATTCATTCTTGAAGGTTACCTTATTAAGATTTTCGGATTCTCGAAGGACTACCCTTGAAGTTACAAGGAAATCTGAAACCCACGTCAGCTGTTTCGAGAGGGAAAAAAGAACTTATTCTGCCTTATTAAGGCATTCTTAAATATCAAAGCACCTGTCTTCTTAACGTCCTTGAATATATAACACATGAACACACACACACACACATATATAACTCATATATATCACTCTCAAGTAAATTTTTCAGCCTTTAATTTTTATTTTATTTTAAGTCTTCTGCAGATTTGCAAAACTATAAAAGGTTTTTACGGTGATTGGTGCTTTTCAGCAGTGAATTATTATTATTATTATTATTATTATTATTATTTTATGGTTTTGTATCAAAGCATGATGCGCAGCATATTGTTACCTTTTAAGCATTTAATTTTGTAAGAAAACAAATTAGTATTCCAAAAATTCAATTTATCTGGGCATCTTATAAGAATTTAGCACAGATACTATTCCCAGCTTTCTATCTCTTTTTTCAGCTCTTCTTTGAGCACCCACTTTATTTTCTTTAAAGCTCAAAAGATGCCAACGTGAAAACAAATGAAGGATTACTTTTTTGGAGCACTTTCTTCGTTATTTTCGCACACTTAATTTTAATGTATTACTTTTTTATTGTTATTTTTTTTTAATTTATAAGGATTTTTAAATTTTAATAGAGAAATACACAATTTAATAAAAATGAGCAGCATAATTTTAAATTTAACTCTTGGATAGGGTTAAGATTTGACCTCATTATTTATTCATTCTATTAATTCTTTTTTCTATCTAGATTGAGACTCTTAATAATTTAAATAGGATTTTATTAATTAAGAATTTTTTTATATTTAAAATGGCAATTTTTTCTTAGGTTACCCTGGATGTCGCGCCATCCTTGCATGTGGAAGCAAGAAAAAAAAGCGTGCAAGTTGAGAAATAAATTAAAAAATAAAATGAAAGGTTTGTCTCTAAAAACCGACAGTTTGTCGAAGCTTTCAAAGACTGTTAACCACGGCTGTCAGAGAGATAGACATAGCCGGTCAAACACTTAAAATCCACGAACTTGGAGAGGTGTATGACTCTTTAACGGGCCGTGCATTCACCGGGTCATGGATTTGGGACTCAGCCTTGCTACTCTCTCGGTGGCTCGCGACTTCTCAGTTTGATTTGCGAGACAAGTCCGTCATCGAGCTCGGCGCGGGAGCCGGACTGCCAGGCTTGACAGCGGCACTACTTGGCGCCAGTCGAGTCTTGCTAACGGACATCGCGCCGCTGCTCCCTGGCTTAGTAAAGAACGTTGAAGCGAACGAGTTGGAAGACCGAGTCGAGGTGAGGGAACTCGTTTGGGGATCGGAGGAGTCGCTGAGTCGAATAGGAGAGTTGAGGCGATTCGACGTCGTGCTGCTGAGTGATGTGTTTTTTGACCTGGAGGAGATGGCGGCGCTTGGGCGGACGTTGAAGAAGGTGTCTGGGAACAAGACCAGGATTTTGGCGGCGAGCGAGGTGAGGTTTTGGACAGGTGAGTGCTTAAATGAGTTGGTGAGTCAGGGTTTCAAAGTTGTAGAGGTGCCGATTCAAGAGGATGGGAGTGACGGTGGCAGGGATATCTTTGCAGTGTACAACATAATCCCGCCGGATGAAGAGGATTGCCATAACAACATGTCGGGCTCGATCATAAGAAGGTAATGGTTATTGCAAATTTCACCATATAAAAAGGTTATGTATGTATGTATGTATGTATGTATGATCGCAACATCATGTTTTTGCATTGTAAGCGTTCCAAGATTATACTAGAACAAAGGGAACGTGAAGAATACTTATTTTAAGATGGCTTTTATCGACTTTTATGGCTTCTTGTTAGCCGCTCTAATTATCTTTTCTAATACATTTTGAATGTCTTATTTGTTGTATGCAAGTATTTAAGAAACAAATATTTACGTTTTACAGCGTATTTTATTTTTTACTGTCACAAAGCTCACATCAAATATCCATCAAAACATCCTCTCGGATGTATGTACTATGGTTGCCAATGTATTTAGGGTATTTTACCATTTAACACACACTCCAGTGAAAATATTAGGAAAATAATTAGATAAAGTATTAAAAAAATATCATAATTTTAATACAATCTCGATTTTAAAAATTAGTTTTATAATAATGATTGTTTACTCAAAAAATCAAAAGTGATATTAATTAACATGTATGTATATATCAACATAAAAATCTATAAAGATTCAATAATCAGATTATATATGATATTCAAGATCCAATAATCAAGAAATAATAATATAAAAAAATAAGTTGATATGATATAAGAGAGAAATTAGAGAAGAAAATGTAGGAAAGAAAAAATGATCACGTAACATAACATACCGAGTTCTATTTTTATATACTTAATATTGTTAGAAAAATCTAGAAAAGATAATTTTAATCACACCATGAAAAACCATTAAATAAGATCGTAATTGATTAATGATTTTGTTTAGGAATATCCAAACCCTAAAATACCTTAACCCCAATAAGATAAGTTTAGAAATATTCTATACAAAGTAATTTTTTAAAAAATCTCTTATAGTTGAAATTGTTTAGGAAGTGATTTAATGAATAATATTTTCATAAGATAAGCACTAATTATTATTAATCTATACAAAATTATGGTGATTCACATATATAAGGGTATCTCCAATGAAAAAGGCAAATGAAGAGCCAAAAATAAATAAATAAAATTGTTTTAGTTTTTTTCCCTTGATTTTGCACCTCCAAAGAAATAGTCAAATGAAGAGCCAAAATGGATTTTCTGTCAAAGAAAAATCATTTCTACGTATCTATCACTAAAAACATTAAATTAGATTATTTAAAGATTTCTTATTTCATTTCCACACTTTTCTCGAAGTTTTTCTCCAAAAATCCAAAAGTGTTAATATAAATATATTAAATTACAAATTAATTGTTAAAATGGTTTTTTCCCCATTGAAGTACACATAAAAAAAATCATATTTACACTATATCAATAATTTAGCACTTTTAAATTATTTTTGCCATATTGGAGATGCTCTAAGCAATTTTTATATGGTAATATTCATATATATAGAAAAGTGGAGCTTATTTTGGAGTATTAAATAACTGTTAACAGGTTCCTAAAAACCTAAGTTATGATGAATCTAATTTAAAATTACCATATAAACACCTGATAGTTTCTTTTTTATATATAGAAAACTAATCATTTAAATTCATAAAAACCTTGTTTTAATACTTACAAATTAATGCATTAGTTTATATGAAAATCTAGTATAAAAAGCTTGTTTGTATATCATTTTTCTTTTTTAAAAGCTAAGCGAATAGAAACTTTCCTCTCTTTTTTTTTTAGCAACGGAAGTAATTTACTTTCCAATTAACCATCCTAAAAGATCTTTCAATTGTAAGAAGGGAATAAATTAAAATAAGGGTGTTGCTATTTTCACTTCATAGTTTATTAATCCCACTCTATAATAGATAAATCAAATTAATCACCAAATTTACTTTCTTTGCAAAAGTTTTTGGTCATGCTATAATTCTTTTTTTATTAAATATTTATTTTGCTCTTCCAAACATTATCTACCAATAATATATTATTTCAATTTTATATACTTCTTTTTTATCTGAATTGATTTTGAAGTTTAATAATTCAAAAATATTTTTTTAATAAAATCTGATATATATCAAACTTGGATATTTAATAGTTATACTAAAGATGAGAGAGGGTAGTGTAGTCTATTAATAAATATGGATTGAGATAAACTATTTATCTGGCTAAAATTTAGTTTTAAACTTTGTTCCTGCGGTGGTAACTTTCTTTTATCAAATAAGAGAGGCTACAGGCTCATAATCCTCTAAAAAACTTCACCTGGGTAAAAGTATGGAGACGACAATTTCTAGAGCGCAATAGTTTCCCACAGCTTCCCTCTTGATGAACCTTGAAACCAGGTCCATTAATGAAGTATTTAGCAAATTGTTTGCAGCTGGATTCGCTATTTTTCTGGTTTTATCATTGCAGAAAACATCATTGTTTTCCCATTCATAAGGTGAAAACTAACATGCCCACCAATGAAAGCATATTACAAGCAGAAACCATCGTCACTATTCATTAGATATTACTCAGTCTCCAAAAGAGTACAGATCTGTGACCTTGCAGAAACCCTATGGGACCAAGAATTTAAAGCAAAGCCCATTTGATGTAAAAACCAATCCCACACTTGAAGCATACCAGCCAAGTGCAAGATATCACTGGCTGGCTGCACAGTATGAATTCCTAGGATATCATCGTCTAACCATCTAGCTGCTGATTATAGGAGTATAATTACATGTCAGGAAGAGCTGAAAGGGTCAGGCGACTTCCCCCATCGCTGTGAAAAACTCTTCAGTGGTGGTAACTGCTTTCGTATAATTAATAGGGGTCTCCCCTGTAGGTCAAGTATTAGATATACCCCTCATCACGACGTCCACACCCTTCCAGCAAAGCATGCCATGTAATGCTCCTTCGGAACAACTTTACCTTCTCAAAACACTCTACTTTAAGCAGGCAATTGGGTTTTATCCTTTTCTTTCTCAGCCTCGGATGTGCAGCCCACATCTGCTCACACACCCCATAGCAGAGCTATGGCTCACTATCTTTTATTCTTATCATCCAAGGTATTCTTTGGCTACTGAAGTATACCAAAACCGACCTCAAGAGGACGACAAACTCTTCTGCGCTCTTGGCAGAGATATATTAGGGCACATGTGACGACACAAACCAAGTCGCTGAATTCAAAGATCATAACCCATCATAGCCACACACAAAAAAAATTTACCATGCACTCTCAACCGTTGTAATGGATTTTCTGGTTTTGGGTGCCCTGACCCTGCTGAGACTGCTGTTGTGGAGCCTGTAAGTTCACCGGCTGAGTGTTGTAGTGGGCAAAGGGCTGAGAGTAAAGAGAATTCATCAAGCCCTGCATATAAATTGACCAAACTATGTTTTATATACTGGGAAGAACCACTAACAGACTTGCAAACAAAAACTGCAAAATTATGCAACAAAAAAAGAAGAGGCAAAATTAACAGAGTGCTGCAAGCATTTGATAAACATGCAAACATATACATGATGCCAAATTTTCCTACATCTTGCAGTTTTGGTAGTTTTGCCTCTTGAACTTCTTTATGTCAAGAACTTCAGGTATCAGAAAAAACCTGAGATTGAAGTTGGTTCGGATTGGCTATGCCAAAGTGGCTTTGCGATGCATCATCTTGTGAGGGATCATTAAAGCCAACCTGAGTGAATAGCCCTTGTGATCCATGAGCCATGTAATCCTGCCAACAGAAATTCATCAGGGCTCAGATAAACAGCAGTCTATCGGTGATTAAGAAAAAATACATGGTGTTTTCAAAAGGCAAACCTGAGACATGAAATCATTTCCAGAACCAAAACGAGAAAATCCAGCTTGAGAATTCTGATTCAAGAAGTTGCCTGGAAACCCACCTTGGGCTCCTTGTGTAACATAATCCACAGCATATCCACTTTGAGATGCCTGCAGAGCATTTTGCATTACAAAAAAATCTTAAGACAGAAGTGCATTCTCTACTACCACTGCAAAAGGAAAGACCATATTTGGTTGAAGCAAGACTTCAAACACAGAAGTTAAATGACAAATTACTCCTCTCATTTTGCCTCATTTGCTGCTAAGCAATGCCTACCATTATATACTCGAGAAATTTTGCCAACCCCTGATTATCATGTATAAATTCAAAGCAAACCTAGACCAGAGTATGAAAAGCATTTGGAAATACAAAAAACTGAATGTTCCACCAAAGAAAAAATCTAACCTCACATTCTTCGTCCATTTGCACCATATATGGAAAAAAGAAAAAAAAAAAAAACTATTGGACATATAACATGATCTCTACTCTTGCAGGGCTTATATACCTGAGTGGAGAAATCAGCAACATTGTAAGGAACATGCGATCCCTGGCTTTTGAAATCATCACCCAAGAACTCCTGATTGATTGCCATCAGAAAAGAAATTAGAGGGGGGGGGGGGGGGAAAGGAGGCAAACTAAGTCAATAAAACATAATTTTTAAGGATGACGAGCCGGGAAAATACCTGGGACATACCCCCCATGGAAAATCCATCACGAAATGTTTGGCTCGATCCCTGAACTGGAATCTATTTATGCAACAAACACATTCAGGACACAAGAATACTATGATAGCAATAAAATCATATAGATGAATCATATTGTTAAGAAAAAATTGCTTACATTATTATATCCAGGCTGAGATAATGCACTACCCACAGATGGCTGGCTATTTGGATTCTCCAGGGAAGAAAAATTGAAAGATCCAATGTTCCCAATGCCTTGCTGAGTGCCTTGCTGGTGTGGGAGATGACTTCCAATAGGTGCACCAGCATTGCCGCGCCCAGCACCAAAACCTCGAATTCCTGGCTGAGGGACTTGAGGAACAGCTCCAATTGGCCCATGCACAGCTCCACGAGTTGGAATAGCATATGGTTGAGAAGGTGGATCACCATGAAATGGTGGAATGGGGACCCGAGGCATTGGAAACCCAGCAGGATGAGCACCAGGCTTGTGGGTACCATTGGGTGGGGCAGGTGGCATATAAGATCCTATATTTGGGACAACACAATCTGACAAGTCAACATAAGGACAGCAGAGTAGCTAAACAGAGGAACTTGATTGAATAATAATGAGTGTGCTTCAGTCCTATTCTACTTTTGAGTATGCATATCCTCAGGGACTCGTGGAACTTAAATGCCATCGCTGTGTAAAAATTCTAGGATTTCTAACTAGACAGGTGAAATGTAGCATACCCCTGGCACGGGAGTTTCTTCTATCAGCATTTGGGCTAGCTGAGGCAACAGACCCAAAATTATCATTAGGGATAATTCCAGGTCCACCACCAAAGAAAAGCCTCCTATCATTATAAATCTGTATGAAAACATAGCCAACCACAATCAGTTCATATTTATTCCTGACAAGTACTTCATGATACAATGGAAAGACTAAAAAAACAACACAAAAATGGAAACTTGGACAAATTTATCCTTGGTCAATGATGCTGCCCTTTCCTAGAAAGTTGAACCCCATACCTTTTTGGGCTTTTGAAATTGAACCATACTCTGCTTCAAGTTATTCAAAGGTCCTTCAACCAAGCACTCATGTTCCTGGTGAAACAATTGTAGCAACCAGAAAGAGTAAAAATGTTTCAGTAATAAATCAAATTATTATTAGCAAGCGACAAAGGATATGTGAAACTGAAATTCATCTTTCAATCTCCGCACCATACCATCGCTAACATTAGCAAAAAGTTGTGCAAATGAGAGTAATGAGAGTTTCATAAAAAGCATAACACAACAGGTAGAGAAGACATACCTTGTAGTGAGTTAATAAGCTATTCCACAAAGGCTGCTTGCTTAGAACTTTAGGGTTTCCCAAGATGACAATACCATATCGAGCACGGGTTAGAGCTACATTCAATCTCCGAGGATCATTAAGAAATCCAATGCCCTAGAGAAAGGGACAGCGGTCAAGCACGTGATCATAAAAGAAAACCTTTTTATCTACCAAAGAGACACCTTTGATGGTGAACAAAATAAGAATGGGCTGGAAATTAAGTCTAAAAACTACACCAGTATCTGTCCGCATTTGATACAGTTGAAATGGGTGAAAAGAAAAAATGTCTAGTACAATAACCTGACACTTCCCTACACAAAAGGGATATTTCACATATGTTATCAAGCAAGTTCTGACGACCACTCAAAGATATATGGCACCAAACCCATCAAACAAGTGCTTCCACGTGAGCATCTTGTTAGAACTAGGACCCTACCTTCTAGCATACATGTGACGGGGAAGAGGAAGAAGGCAACTTCGGGATGAGCACCACATAATGAAAAGGTTAAATGCTGAATGATAGGATCACACCCAAATTCTCCCTTCTACGACCACAATTTGATATAGTCGTACACTGGACAAACCCAAATTCTCTCTTCTAATACCACAATTTGATAGTGTCATGTGACCAGACAATGCCTTTTTTATTCATGTGATTACCAACAATGGATTTGACAATGGTCTCCATTACATGTCCACGTGCATAAATGAGGATTGAAGCCATGATAAGATGAAACAGTATGCACAAAAGAGTGCAATAAATAAATGAGCACACAACCCAAAAGGCTTGAAAAAATAGAAAACAAGATCAAGATTCAAAGCTCGGGCTCTGAGTTGAACAGCTACATTCAGACTACCCCTTAAAATTAACCACATAAGTTTTGTGATCTATAGAATTTGGGAGGGTATAGAGAACCAACCTGATGTTCGTTGCTCCTGACACAAGACAAAATAATGTAGTCCTTTTCCCTTCCTTGAAATGAATCAACACTTGCAACCTGCAAAAAAATGCTAAACCATGAAGCAATTGCAAGTAAATATTGAACAGCATCTAGACCCATAAAATAGAAGCTATGAATTACCTCAATTTCCTTGTATAGTTGCTGTCTGAGGGCACCATTTCTTGACATATAATTCACAATATATGCTCTCTGTCCCTCATAAGGTGTTATCACTCCAATCTGTAAAATGTTGTACAAAATCAAAATATTGTATCGCAAAAAAGAAATGCACCTATGAAAACAAGAAGAGAAGATACACATGCCTGGCTAGGGACTACACCGCTCCTCAAAAACGTAGTTACAATTTTTTCAACATTTGCAGCCTCGGTACGATTTAGATAGGATGTCCCACTGGCACTTATCTCTTCTTGTCCCATCTAAAGAACAGCTATTGAGTTACAAAACATAGCCTTGAAAAAAGATAACAGGATATAGACAAGGAGACCAGAGATTTGTAGTGCATTAAAAGCACTTGCTGGAAAATTCTTTTAAGTTAACAATATTAGCATATTAAAATAAATATATTGTCATAATTTCTTTCTGATACTATTCAGGTGGGAATATCACACAATTCCTATAGACTGTATCAGCCCAAAAAATGCACTAGCTAAGTAATTATCCTTTTTGTTTAAAGTATTGTAATATAATATAACCAATATGCAAATATCATACCTGGACATAAAAGAACATTGGACGATTTGGCACAGGCCAAGGGAAATCAATGCCCGATGACTGTCTCTCATTGACAGTCACACCATTTTGCAGAGTGCCTTCATAAAAGCTGTTGGATGGAAATTCAGAAAGAGATGGGTGCATGCGATATTGAACCTGAAGTATGAAAGAAGAAAACATAAGTACCAGCTTAGCAGCATCCTATGAAAGAAACTACATCAGCCTTGATACAAAGAAAGATGAAATTTAGTGCAAAGTAACTAAATTATAATTGATAACGAGCAGTTCCTAACAACCATTTCATTCCAAGCAGGATAAATGTGCTAACCATAAATACATGAGCAGACCACACACAGAGATAACTGAAATAACATTACCTGCAATCTAATTGGTTTCACACCAAGTAAAACAAGGCGCTCAAAGAGAGACTGGGCTAACCCAGCACGAGCAGCTTTCTTGCACATAATGACAGGACCAAGCTGGCAATGGTCACCAACAAAAACGACCTAGCAGATAACTACTCATCAGAAACTGAAGCATGCGATAGTAAAATGGGCATGTCAAAAATCTTGAATACCTGCTTCGCCCCAAGTACCAAAGGAATGAGACACTCTGGTTCAGTCGCCTGAGTTGACTCATCAATAAGTACCTAAAATAAGGTAAAGAGTGTAAGCTTCCAATAGTTCAGCAACAAAAGATGAGGGCAAAAACAACGATAAGAAGACAAAACGGAAGAAAAATAAGATGCATTTCTACCTGGCGAAACCTAAAATTTGCCAACCGAGGATCTCCAGCACCAACACAAGTGCAACAGATGACATCAGCACTTTGAGAAATTTCCCTTTCTGTTGCTCGTTTCAGAGCTTTGTATTTTTTCTCATCACTACTGGACAGTTCTCCTGTTGATATAGGAACAGACAAGAGGGGAAATAAAGAAAGAATGAGAACAGTATTAGGATAAACCCTGAAGTCCACTGTAAAACTGTATATCAAGACTGGTACATCCAACCAGAACAAAACCAAATCTACAGCACCAGGTACAAAAGAAATTATGTTGTCAGGGAAGAGTTATTTGTACAATTTCTAGTAGCACCAGCCTCAAATCCAGAAGCCAAATATAGTTTCTCCTACGACTAGCAAGAATACAATAAACTTCTAAAGATTGAGTGACAAATCAACAAGGTCCCAAATCATATAATCCCACATGCTTTGAATGCATATGAAAATGTAGGGGTGTGCAGCTCTATGCAGAAGTTGAGGTAATCAAATTCACAAATGAGCATCTCAATTGCAACTTGTAATTAATAACGAAGAATTCCATTTTAAATAATTAAGAGGAAGGACACACCTTGCTCATCTTTCAACTGTTGCAACTTGTGAAGTTCACTTTTCTCTGAAGTGTCTAGATGTCTAACCTGTACCAGTCACTAGTAATTAGAATCTATAACAGGAAAGCTAAAATTGAGAAGTGCACACATGAAAAGAAAAGGAAAATGAAAGGCAGGACTCTACTAATTGACAAACCTGATAGTGAAGGGTGAGATGCTCAACAGGAGAACTAACAGCTTCCCTTGATTTTGCACATAGCCTAACAACCTTGAGGAAATACAATCCATGAAAAACAAAATTATGTCAAAATACATTTACCTATTAGTTTAAATGACCGGCATTACAAAAGATTTAATTTGAGCACCCAGATAGTAAAACATACTATCAGCAAATAAGTGTGTTATGTTACTCAGAAATATGAAAAAATCAGCAAATAATTCCTAGGACTAGTTTTCTTCTTCAAAATATTAATTTGATCCTTCATAAACTAAAGATCATCAAGGAACAAAAAAAGATAAGAAAAAAATATGAAAATACCAGCAAATATTTTTAGGGACCAGTTTTCCTTTTCAAAAATTTAATTTGAGCCTTCAACAACCATCAGGGAACAAAAGAAAATTCAAGGACATGGCTAGCCATGGACTTATCCACGCAAACAGAGATGAAGAAACAGGCCCAATGGTATAAAAACCTCACTGCCTTTCCAAGATCATAAAATGTAGCCCCAAAAAGAAATATTTCCAAATGTGTAAGTCAGAGAACCACGTATCAGACAGCAAGTTGTTGAGATGAAAATGGGATTAAGAGGTTTGAAGAAGGACAAGGACAAGGCCCCTGTTCTCAATGTATCGCTATAACTTTTTCTAGTCCTGCAGGGATAAGACTAAATCTCATCAGTGAAGGAAACATGGATTCTACATTCTTGATGTAGATTCCTAAAAAATAGTTCTATCGAAGTTAGGGACTTCAAACCTTTCAACCTAAGCACCAGATTGCGGATATTCTCACCTAGCAACTAGGTTTAGTCCAACAGGACATATGCAAAGTGTTAAAATACTATTTCTTTATGTGCAACTATTTGGAGGGGCAGATGTTATTGAATAGAGTGCAGATTTGCTGACCCAATTATTAAATTTTGGGAGGGCACAGAAAGCAAAATCTTTTTGAAGGTGCTATGTTGCTCTCCGTTGGATTTTACCATTAAAGGTCAATTCTTCTCAAAGCAGCCATGGTGAGGATAATTTTTCTTAGCATCTCTCGCTTGTTGCTGTGTTGCTCTCCGTTGGATTTTACCATTAAAGGTCACTTCTTCTCAAAGCAGCCAAGGTGGGGTAGGATAATTTTCCTTGGCATTTCTCGCTTGTTGCTACCGGTATCTAGAAGAGTGTCTTTGACTAATATTTGCCAAGATTGGAAGGTCTTTCTAGTTTGACCTCAATATCTGTACTTTCAGAGGGCGGTTTATTCTCTTTCTTGAGAATCTTCTTTTGTCCATATTAACAAAACATTTTTATTACAAATACAACTCCAAAATTTCAAACTTAAGCTCAACAAATGTGAGCATAAATGACAAGAATCAATTTATACATGACAACATAGTGGCAGGAAAAAAAATGATACGAAATTAGTTATTAGGCAGGGCTTTGTGATCTCACCTTTAAGCCGGTGGCACTTATCTTCTCAGCTAGCTGATCTACAGCTACATTACTTGGGGCACACACCAAAACCTAAAGGAGTCGAAGTAAGACATGCATGCAGTCAAGTATCTGAATGAGCTGATAGTAAGCATTTTAAAGAACTTGCCTGTCCTTGTCCCTGTTTAGCCATATGATATACAATGGCGGCAGAAGTGACAGTTTTTCCTGTTCCAGGTGGACCTTGAATCAAACTTATAGGCTTCTGGAGGACATTCTTCACAGCAAGAACCTGTTAAGTGGAGAAAGATTAGGATCACTTACAGCAACACACAGTTAAATAAGGAATTCCATTAAAATGGTTAAAAAAATCACAAGTTAATAGGAGTGAAGACAACAATTTGCATTCTGATATGGAAGCACAAATATTCCGAAAAATCTCAGCTACGTTAAGATCAAAACATTGCAGCAAGGAATTCATCATAAGCCACATAATTATCCCACATGAAAGCATCAGGGAAGTTATTGATTAGTTCACAACAAATCAATCCATGAAAGAACATGGACAAGCATCAGACCATCAAATATGATGCAGTTCATGGCAATGACCCTTTTTTGTTCTGGTCACAAATAAAGACATCTTCAGTGCAAGAATAATTGGTGGATCCACATAATTATCCCACATGAAAGCATCAGGGAAGTTATTGATTAGTTCACAACAAATCAATCCATGAAAGAACATGGACAAGCATCAGACCATCGAATATGATGCAGTTCATGGCAATGACCCTTTTTTGTTCTGGTCACAAATAAAGACATCTTCAGTGCAAGAATAATTGGTGGATAGAAAGTAAAGGAAAGATCCCCCCCCCAAACAAGATAACAGAAATAAGAAGCAACAAAAAACCAAAACCATGTCAAAATGGCACTCAAGTGCATAAATCAATATATATCCAATGATCCACGAGATGTCCCCCAAAAGTGTTAGCTTATGTTCTCTGCATTCAAGAAACTACTGACTTGTCATAATAACACCATGGAACCAGAGATTTTCAAGTGGTGGCATCATCTCAAGAATCATTAGTCTGAACAGAAAGATCCTAGTTTGAGACAAGATGCATTAACATTCAACTAGTTTAAACTTGGAAATTGGATGGGTAGTCAAGACAGCATACTTGTGATGCATTCAGCTCTGGGAGACCAGGTGCACCAAAACGGCGAGGCAATGCACTGCGAACTGTTTGATTCTCAACCTCATGGCCCAACAAGTGATGGTATATATACCTGAAGAAGGAAACTGGCATTATAAAGACGTTCAAAAATGGCAATCCATGTTCAATACACGAACTCTACACTGACAGTACCAAGACAACGGAAAAACAAGGAGATATACTAGCTCAGTATTAATATACAAATACACAGTGGTAGCACATTACAAGCAAATGATAACTACCTACTAATAGTAACATTAGTTTGTATAAGATGATAAGATGTTACTAGCATGCCTAATCTCAGCCTTACTTCAAATAGAGACAAATAAAAAAAAATGAGATAAACCAAAACATGATTCACATCCAGTTCTCATTGTCTTGTGTCACAGTAAATAAAAAAAGCGCAAACAAAATTGAATCAGCCAACCTACCCACTGACACTGGTTTCATCCACTGCAAAAGTTTTCATTGCTCCCTGCATTCGGTCAAAGCTTGTACTCTTCCAAACAAAATCAACACTAAAACCATGGTTCATATCAACAGGAACTCCCTGCATACAAATAACAACATTAAGCATTAGTGTCAACATAACTTAAAGAAAATCAGAAGTGAGAAATCAAGCACATTAGTATCAGAACTACCTGACTAGCACGAAGCTCGAGTGCAACCTCCTCTTGTGCAGTTAGCTTGATCTGAAATAATAGAGAAGTAGCTTAATACCAACATTAGAAGCGTTTAGTCATGCGTTGTCTTCCTTTGAGAATGTAAATCACCAATTAATACCGGATTAAATTGAAAATAATTAAAACTTCAAGCATTGATATCAGAAGAGAGATGCATACCACGTGCCCAACTGATTGCCATGCTGGATGAGCTGCATCTCCAGAATAGCGCAGTCGCAACTCATCACCAGGTACAAGGCGCAACTCATTGTCCTCCTATAAAATCAGCAGTTCAACTTCCTTGAAATGAGAATACAGATAGAAGCACGCAAACAACAGAAATCAAGCAGCACAAGGCAGAAAAAGAAAAGACAGTAATAAACTAAACTAAGACCCATGTTTCTAAACAAGCAGGTAAGTAATACATTACACTAAGCCCAACGTTTCTAAACAACTAGGAGAAATAGAAGGGAGAAGATGTCGCAATTGGCAATAAAATTTAAAAAATGAGAGCAAAAGCAAAAGAGTAAGCACCTTTGGAAATACAAAATATGCAACACGCTTCTTGTTCAGGCCAATATCCCATCGAATAGTGACATTATCCTTGCTTTGAGACTCTTTCATCATCTACAGGAAAATAGCATTATAAGAAGCTGCTTAATCTTTTGAAGTGTAGGAGACGGATTTAAGGTGAGAACAATAAAACCTAAAAAGGATTAGGAAAAGAGGAGGTGCATACTTTATCATAGTCAGCTTCAAGCTTAATAAGTGGAGCAAATACATTTTGATACTGCAAAAAAAGAAATTGTCAACTCATCTGCAGAGAGCCATAATTAAATTGTTGTATTTCATGTTACATATCAAACCTAATTTAACAACTATCATTAAAGCAGGCACCTGATATGCATCTTCATACTTCAATGCTACAGGCTGAGGTTCATCATCAACACCAGGCTTCTCAAGATCTTCAAGGGTGGCATCAGGATTTGTTTTCCAAAGTTCTTCTACTTTATTTATTTGTTGAGCACTAATTTGGCGTGCCCTCAACTGCTCCTGTTCGGATGGGATCTGCAAAATACAACATATAACGATGTTCTAGAAATAATAGAACCCTTTACTGATGAATAGGAAACTACCAACCTTCACAAGCCACTGTAGAAAACACCTATCATCAATTAGGGGGCACCACTGGCTCAGGTCCCAGTTCATGTCCTTCAGTGCATTAACATTCAAGCAAGGTTCCCTACAGAGGAGGACAACAACACTTTCTGTCTTGGCTGATATAAACCCAAGAAGAAACACATTTCGGCAACCACAGTTGTAGCACTCAAGTATTGTTTCTCCCAGAGGGCTGTCTTTATGGAGACAGACCTCTTTATGCTTTGCTCGAACCTAAAAGAAGTTTCAATAAAATAAAACTCAATTCAAAAGCAATGTTAAAAATTGCCTCCATACTAAATTCAACTAAGAAGCTGACAGGAAATAGAGAATGGCAAATTTAACTGTTCGGATTCAATTTTGCAGTCAGTGAAAATACATAGCATGGGGGCATGGGGTGACAAATACATTCTGAAGTACAGCACTGAAATGCTCTAGGACATTTGCAAAATTAGAATCCCCAAGTGTAATGGTCATCATGATCTAGAAACCAAAACCAAAACCAATGCCACATTACCAGCTTCCTTGAGACTTCTTCTAAAATATATTCAGTTGAGTTTAAATCTCCAATCATGATTCAGGGTAATTAACATTCAGCTGCAGTTGTCAAATAAAATAACATTTTTGTGTCATGCCATTGCCCTTTCGCATATTTTTAAGTCTAAATACTAAGTGAGATTACCTAATTATTGGACCCCTTGTAAGGAAAGACTAAAGCAACCCGAAACTCTTCAATCCTAGCATCTTGCATTTCCATTCTTCACATATTTCCATATAATGGATTTTCTTTAACAGCTCAACATTTATTAAAAACTAATCACTTCAATTTCAATTAAATTCTAAAAAGAGCAAAACCCAATGCGATTCAGCACTTCCCTACTTGGCCAAAATCCCCCCTCCCCCAAAAAAAAAGTCCAAATAAATTGCCCGAATTCAAAACAAAATACCGCACAAAACTAAATGGAGCCAAATTTAAAGTTTAACTCACTCTGAGAACTCATATTTTCATTCTTAGCATCCTTTATATTCAAGAATAACATGTTCTACAAGCTACAGCCTAATCAGCAGTCACTCCAGTTTCAATCCCAAGAATAAAAAAATAGAACCACACGAAAATCAAACAAAAGAAACGCACAAACCACACTCACCAGATGATTAACAATATGCGAACCAGAGGTATTCCCTCTCGAATTACAAAACCACTTTCTACAGGACGGCACATTACACCTCACTACACACGCAGGATTCGAAACCCCACAGTACCTACACGCGTGCTCCGTAAAATCCCCTTTCCCAAAATCATACCCATCATCATCTCCCGTCTCTTCAAAATTCAACCCTCCCATACTCGCCACTAACCCCTCCACCACCCCCTGGGTCCCACTATTCGCTCCTCCACGCGCAGCAGATTTTGACGCAGCAGGTGAATCAGAGTGGTGATCGGAATTGGAAGCGGCGGCACGGTGGTCGGATGAGGTAGGGTCTACGGAGGAGGATGTGGCGGCAAGTGAGTCGGAAGGAGTGGGCCAGGTCACCGGAGAGCGGAATTCGGGGTAGTCAAAATCGGATTCGCCTTGTGTGTTGAATTCAAGGAAGGTGTAGGCGTCTGTTGCTGTGTCTGGCTGCGACGCCGTTTCGTATAGGCTGTTGTCTTGGGCATCCATTGTGATTATCAGGGATTTTGATCCGATTAGGCTCTTTTTTTGTTAGGGTTTGGAGAGCGAAATGCGAAATGGGGATGAATGGGAGAGGAGAGTTTTTATTCGGGTGTTTCAGGGAGGAGGAGAAAGTGAAAAGAGGCGCTACACGCGCTGGTTTAATTGGGATAAGGAGTGTGGGAACTGGGATCTTAGGGTAAAGGGCACGTGAGATGGGAGATTTGGGGAATGGATGGGCATGTGAGATGAGTGGGTTGGACTGGATACGGCAATACGTTTGCCGTACTGAGCCGGAGCGCGGGGGACTTTTGCAGCAAAGGGGCTAATTACTGTGATTTCATGCGACGTTGTGGAGGAGTTAGGCAGTTTTTTTTTTTTCCTTCGAAAATTTTGAATTTTTTTATTCTAATTAATTTTTTTATATTTTTAAATTATTTTAATATATTAAAATCAAGTAAAAAATATTTTAAAAATTAATTGCTACTACAATATTAAATACTACTTTAATATTATCATAGAGTAACATATGATTGTTACTTATAACTCTTTTGATATTGTGTTAGTCGTTTTTTTTTAAAGTATTTTTCATTAAAAAATATAACCAAATAATTTTTTAATTTTTTTCTCAAATTTATTTAAAAAATAAGGACCAAAACTTGAGATGATAAAGTTAAAGAAAGATAAAATTAAAAAAAAAACTAATTTTATAAATTATTTCAAATAAAATAAATAATAATCAAAAGAAATAAGACTAAATTTGACAAATAAGAAAGTTAAAAAATGATGAAATTAAAAAAAACTAATTTCATAAATTATTTCAGATAAAATAAGTAGTAATCAAAAGAATAGAGACCAAATCATAGAGATAATAAAAAAAATTCCAAATAAAGAGAAAAATAAATAAAAATCAAAAGAATAAGGACCAAAATAAATAGAAAAATTAAAATCTAAGGGATGAAATTGAAAAATAAATAAATAAAGGATCCAAAATAAAATATATAACAATCAAAAGATTAACAATCAAATTTGATATAATCGATAAATAATATGATATTTTTGAATTTTCCATAACTTTTAGAAAATGCATTTCAACTAAAATTAAAAAAAAAAACATTTTTTTGAAAACTATGTGAAATTTTTCTTTAACTATAAATTTTTTTTATTGACCAATAATTTTAATGATGAACAAACATTAAAAAATTTAAAAATAGTTTTAGGAATCCTAATTTTTCTTTTATAGGTTATAAAAGAAAACTTTTCAAGAACTAAATGAGGCCCTAATAGTCTCTTTATAGGTTATAGCCATTTTTCTATTTCATTTTCAGTTTTTTTTTACCCTTTCATTTGCAATAAAAAACTCAAAAATATGTTTCCTATCCAAAAATAAAGAGAAATGTTTTTTAAAAAATAAAAATTACAACTATTTTCTATAAAAAAAATCAAAATAATAAACTATAACAATATTTTAAAATTTTAATTTATGATAGTTTAATTATAAAATAATAATTTTTTATTTAAACCAAAAGTTACTATGAAAAAATTATACTTGTTAATTAAAAAAATAGATATTTATATTAAATTTATAATAAAAATAAATTCATGACACTAACCAAGTATGAAATATATAAAAAAAACAATTAATGTTTTGCATTGCTAAAAATGTCTGTATATAAAATATATAAAAAAAATTGCATTGTTCATTTTTTTTTTCATATGAAAAAACAGTGAAAACTTGTAAAACAAATGTGAAAAATATAAAATATGTTTTTCAAACTCGGAATATTTTCAGTTTTTTGGATGAAGAAAAATTATATTTGAATAAAATATTCTAGTTTTCCTTTCTTGGCTCCAATTTTTCAAAAAGTTGGAGTATTATTCTATTTCCAAGCAACCCATAAAAATTTCCTCCTCTCTTAGCCTCGCTAACATTTGCACCATTTACTGTTAACCTAAAAATATATTTTTTATTAATATTTCAAACAAATAAGCAGTACTTGGTTGGCTCAAATTGCAATAGAAATGTGATATAATACAAGCAATGGATATTAAATTTGGTATGGCTTACTGTATCAACATGATGAGTAGTTCAACTGATCAGTTTCTAAGTTTATTCTTTAAAGATTACCAGTTTGAGTCCCACAAGTTCAGAGTCATTGGAGGCTTACAAGGTCATTAACTTTACGGCCCGTGGGATTAGTCGAAGTGCACGCAAGCTGGTCTGGACACCCACATCAATCTAAAAAAAATATATAAAGCCTAGTCTAAACAGAGTTTTTTTTAATAGTTTCAAACATTTACTTAATTAAACTTGGGTGGCCAAATAGTCAAGTAGTAGAACTCGAGAGAGACCTTTTAGGTCAATTCCAATCATTTTTTTTTTATTTTTTTCTAAAATGATATCGTTTTGAAATTAACTATCTAAAATGATATCGTTTTGAAATTAACTATGTAATCCATAAGTTGATTTGAATACCAAGTAACCCAGGCCACATCTTGGACCATATCTGACAACTATGAAACAAATCAACAATAATTAGTCCAACTAGAGCCTTTTGTATTAGAAAAGCAACTAGATCATTGACCCGCACTACGCTACCGATCATATCATTTTTTCTTGACATTAAAAAATATCTAATTATTGATAACGTGTTTTTTACTAGAAAAAAATGTTGAATCATGAAAGGATTGACCTGGTATAATTCGGTCAACTTGACAGGTCTAGAGAATATAGTTTCACTAAAAAAAAATCAAGATGAAATTTTTAAAAAATATGGAGACGGAAACATATTTGATCGACCTAGGTCAATATAAGTTAACTTGTCAAATCCGTAACTTAGATCATGAGACTAAGATAACCCCACAGAAAGCAAATCAAAGCAAATCATGAAACTTAATTCATAATCAACACAATATTGAAAGATGATTTTTTTTAAAAAAAAGATATAATTAAAAAAAACAAACAATTCAAGACAACCTAGGTTAACATGCTAAACCGACAATCTGGATCATGTAACTGAGATAACATTGTAGAAAGAAAAATAAAACAAATTATGAGGCTCAATTCTCAATCAACTTAATGTTGAATGATGAAATTAAAAAAAAATATCAATTAAAAAAAACAAAAAAAAAAAACTCGAGTTAGCTTATCAAACTCGTAACTTATATAATGAAACTACGGTAACCTCATAAAAAGTAAACAAAAAAATATATATGTTTAATTCCAAATTAACCATGTAGTGAAGGATAAGATTGAGGAAAACAACTTTAACTAGAAAAAGGGGAGAAACTCAAGTTAACCTGTCAAACTTGTGTTATAAGTCATAAGACTAAAATAAGTAAACTCAATGTTAAAGGATGAAATTAGAAGAAAAAAAAATACTAAACCTAAAAAAAAAGAGCATTGTTAAAGTGAATTGTGCTTTGTAAGGACGAGAACATTGAGTCCTCACGCAGGTCATAAGACCGAGATAAGCAAATCCAATATTAAATGACAAAATTAAAAAAAATCTTTTAAAAAAACACAGAGCATTGTTCAAATGTTTTGTGAGGCAAGGAGTAATGAATACCCCTCCTCAATTGGTTTGTGTTAATATTTCTTTTAAAAAAAAGCTTTATTTAATTTCAAAGTATTAATTACTCTATTGTCACTCGTATCCCTAATTTTTTTGATTTTTTCAATTCTGCATCAAGTATAATAAATATAAAATAATATCACTCTCTGATTTATCTATTGTTAATGATAGTTAAATATTATAACCACTTTATTTATCCTAATTAGATGTTTTTATTAGAAACATCAAAATAAACCATAGTTTGCCCATGGTTATAAGAGTCAATCTAAGGTCTTGGTCGTAGGATACAAGGTTGACCTAATTCAACATAATATTTTCTTTTTAAAAAAAGAAGAAGCTAGAAGCAACGTTATTTTGGTAAAAAAACATTTTTTTCACCAATTTGGCTTATACCAAGCCTCGAGACAGCAAGTCATCGTATTGACCCATCATGTTAGGCTAGGTCTTACAACTAGGAATCTAGGAAAACCACTTTTTTGTCTTTTTTTTATTTTATTTTATCAATTATGCATCAAGTGTAATGAATATAAGACAACATCACTCCCTAATTTATCCATTGTTAATGATAGTTAAATATTATATCCACTTTATAAATGCTCGTTAAATGTTTTTTTTTTAAAAAAATTAAAATAAAACTCCAATCTACCCTTAGTTACAACAACTGATCAAAAGCTCGTATTGTGGGCTAGGAGATTAACATGGTTCAACATAACCTTTTTGCTTTTTTGACAAACAAAGCTAAAAAAACAACACTATTTTGATAAAAAAAAATTAGATTTTTCCACCAACCCGGCTTGCACTAGGCAATGGGACAATGAGTCATTGTATTAACCCACTAGGCCAGGTCATTAATGAATAATTTGTCTCTCAAATCATTGTGATTGTTTTTTACAAGTTAATGAATTGTAAGGGACAAAAGAAAAATTGACCATGATTTGATGCTAAGATTATATTTTAAGGTATATCTAAGTTTAAGTTTATTTTAATGAGGTAAATTGAAAGTATTTTATCATTAATAGTGGATAGATTCAAGATGATGTTATATAGTATGTATCATGTTTGAAATAAAATTAAAAGTTTTGTAATTCAATTTATACTAAATGATAGTTTAAAGCTAGATTAAGGTTTCTCCACACCATAAAAGAATACAAAGAGGTGAAGGAAAACATTATATACCCATACAAAAAACACTGTGATTTGAAACAATGTTTTTCTTGTTTTTTTTTTTTATATTTAAAGAATTTTCTACTCCAGTCGTTGATTTGTTTTTTTTTCAATATTGTCATTTAATGTTGTGTTAATTGAAAATTAAACCTGATAACCTTTTTGGATTAGTTTGCTATGAGGTTTAGTGTCAAAAAAAATCCCGAGATTAAGTTAATGCTTTGTTTAACATGGTAGAATTCATTATCCTATTAAAACAAATTGAAATTATAAGGAACAAATTTGATATTAAAACAAAAAAGCAGCTTTGTTTTTTTTTTTTCACGATTAATGAAGTATAGATTTTAAAATTTTGGCACCCAAAGTTCCTTCATTTTTTTATCATTGTTTTTAGGTTTTGACATTTTGGTCTTATGCTTTATTTATTTTATATTTTAATCCTTGAATTTTATAAAAAAAGAAAGTAATAAAAAAACAAAGAAGAAGTAGTTCATATTCTAGTAACTAAAAAAGCTGATATTAGTCTCAATGAGTTCTATTTAACTGCAAGAGTTCTGTTTATTTGTTTTTAAAATAATTAATGTTGTTGAAAAAGGAAGATAAAGGCTTGGATATTTTTTTATTCAAGATGATTTTTTTATGTTTTTGACATATTAATTATTTTAGTTTAAATATGGTTTTATTAAGGTTTATGGGTTCCTTCTTAGGTGTTTTTATATAAAAAATAGTGAAAATAGCTTTGATGAAGTGTGTTTGGTATTGTGGTAGCTGTTGTGGTTGTGGTTTAAAAAAAGTTGTTTTATAAAAAGTACTTTTAGTTGAGGTTGGTTTGAAAAAATATATGTTTGGTTAAAACTGTGGTTAAAATTGAAGTTGAACAAAAAGTAGTTTAATGTGTTTGGTTAAAAGAATGCTTTTCAAATTAAGGTTATAAAATAATTAATATATATATTAATATTGATGATTTTTAATTTAAATATTATAGATTTAACTACTATTATTACACCATGAAATAAATAATATTGATATCAAATATTTTTTATTATTCCATTAAACTATGTGCAATTTAATCACGTAAGAAATCTACCAAACAAGGACTATATTTTTCATGGTTTCTTAAGCGCGCAACAACAAAAACTGAATTTTTTGTTACGTTATCAAACGATCTCCTTTTAATTTTTCGAATAAAACACATTAAAAAAAAATTTCACTGTGAACAGTGCCAATTGAATAGCACTGTTCACTTCAAGAACACTGTTCACTTCTTGAAGTGAACAGTGCCGAGGTGAATTAATTCACCTGGGCAGATGCGGACGCGTGAGAAGCAGCTGAGAGCTGCTTCTCACAAAACACCGTTTTTTACGGGCCCCACGTATACAGTAACTCATGTTTTATTGTTACCAAACGCTTTGTTTACACAGTTTGCGTTAAAAACAGCCGCAGCCGCGTAAACAAACGCTACCGAATCCAAAAAATAGGGAGCTGATTTCTGACCGCATGAGGTGGTCACAATATTACCAGTAGATGACACATGGTTTATCCATTAAAAAAAAGGAAAAAAATGGTGGTCAGACACGTAGGTTTGATTTTATAACCCACGCGTCTAGCTTTCTTTTTAATGGCTTCAACAATAGACCAGGCACGCTAGCCCACCTAGGCCTAGGAGCCTTGCTTTTTTTCCGGCCTTGATGTTGTTTTATATATTTCTTTCCTTAAGTTTTAACTAAAATTCATTAAAATACATCGGGGGTGTTATTTTTTTGAATACCATTTTTTTTAAATTTTTTTTAACAGGATTATAACATTGTTTTTATTATATTATTATGCATTCTTTTTGTACATCCTTCATGACGTTTTTTTTCTTAAATTGTTTTAGGTGACTTTCTTGTGTATATCTATTTTTATCATTGTATAATGAAATAAAAAATTGAAATCCAATCAAGTTCACAACCTTGATCGAGCAACTGCTATATTGGGTTTTGTCCAATTTTTATTGCTATATGTTTTTGCTGCACTGCGAAGGGGGAAATAAAGCTAGTAATTATGTAAACTAAGTGAAAGAGAACGACAGCTAACAAGTAGATCACTGACTGTTCTTAGAATAAAATGAATCTTCGAAGGTCTTGTTTTGGGATTGGTTACAAAACCCTTGAAGTTTTGAAATCTTCAATTTATCTCAAAGTTTTAAGCATCCCCTTCAAGGAGAGGGGTAGCTTATTATTGCGGCATAATTGCGCAATATAAAAAATTAATTTGTTTTTGTTTTAAATTATTTTTTTATTTTTTAAAAATTATTTTAATATATAGATATCAAAAATAATTTTTAAAAAATAATATAAATTATTTTAATACATTTCAAATAAAAAAAACAATAGCAAGGAAAATCATGCAATTGGTTTTCTGCGTTGCTTACTGTGCATCAAGCTAAACTGAACATGGTGCTTTTACGGGAACAACACAGCATGCCTGGAATACAAGTCTTTAGACATTCATAATTTTTTTTTAAACATCTGGAATAGATAAATATTCGCATACTCGGATAACAAAGACAACAAATAAACAGCGCTCCAGTCCGTCCACTGCAGCTGACTTATACCTAGAATCTTGTAGACAATCACCATCTCCATAGTACTGCAAAACGGAAATTCTCTTTACCATAAGCGATTGAGCAAATCCTTTTCCAAAGCAGTCTTCAGCCTGAAATTTAATATAGTCTGCTCGTGAAAAATAGTATCTTAAATCATGCAACCAAATAGATGAATGAATTGATTCAAAGTTTTAAATTTTTACACGGGAAAAGTAGACATTCAGTAAAGATTGATTAAAATGTTTTGAGTCTCTGATTCGCTTGGCTCCCCTCTATTTTTTTTCCAGCCCAACTTGTCCAAAATTGGATTAAAAGCTATCTTTCCACCCTTATCCTTCATGTTTTGCCGTTAAAACCCCATCTAAACAGGCTGTTATATTCCAAGAGAAGGGCTTTCAATTCCTCGGGATAAGAAAACACTCATTGGAATTTTTTTGGTAACCAAAAGTCATCTAAAAATGCAGGGCTGATAAGTGACTATAGACTTGAGTGGAATACAGGGAAAAGATTGCCGTATAATAACTTTAGGAGATGCTGGAGTGGGCAGAAACTTTGATTGAAATGAAAGGGCTAAGCAATAACACAAGGAGGTAATATGGTGATGCCCCCCTGTCTCTCCCACCAAATTAGATGCACTACACTTTTCATTGATGAGACGGCAGTATCCATAACATATTGATTTACAGCCTAATAAGAAAATTGCAACTCCCC
This sequence comes from Populus trichocarpa, assembly GCF_000002775.5. Taxonomy (NCBI): domain Eukaryota; kingdom Viridiplantae; phylum Streptophyta; class Magnoliopsida; order Malpighiales; family Salicaceae; genus Populus; species Populus trichocarpa. The sequence goes on along the minus strand of NC_037285.2, from coordinate 12,207,627 downwards.
ATTTCCATCCACTTGAGCTTAACTCAACTCGCTGATTACATTTGTATGCTACCTATTAAAACTTGCCAAAGCCAAAGCACCTCAAACTTCTGACACTATCAGTTCGATTGCTCAGAAACTCGTGCCAAGAGGAACCTAATAGTATTATGCTATCCAGCCACGAGTAAAAAGCGAGCGCTCAAGTACGTGCCCAAACCACCTTATTAACAATATATGAGATAAGAAATATGCGTTGACAGATACAATGCAGAGAAGGGACAGCGAAGCAAAAGACACAATGAGTGTTTACGCTTTTCCAAGGATATTGCCCACAGGTTCAAATCGAAAAGGTATAAACGAAAAAGACAAGGATTAGAGTGTTTGACTTGAACTTAAAGAATGAGAGGTTACCTTTCGTAACTAGACATCACTCATCATCTTCATGATGGCGTTTCCTGATCTTCTTCTCAGAACGCTTTGTATCTCTTCCCACCCGAGGATCATCAGAGCCAGAGGCATCAGGATCAGACAAAGATGATGTCTTCCTGCTCTTCTGCTTGTGCCTTCGACCAGAATGCTCATGCTCATCTGAGTCAGAATCATCAGAATGCCGATGACTTCTCCTTCTCCTCTTTTCCTTCCTACTCTTCCTCTTACGGCGTTGCCGATCATCCTCTTCATCTGATGACTCGTTCTTCTTCCTCCTTTTCTCCTTCCTCCTCTTCCTCCTATCCTCATCCCCATCCTCTGAATCGCTACTTACCCTCTTCTTAATCCTCCTTTTCTTCGACCTTCCTCTCTTCTTCCTCCCAGAATCTGAACCATCGTCATCAGAGTCCTCCTTCTTCCTAGATGACTTCCCCAGAGTACTACTCTTCTTCTTACCATACCTTTCAGCAATAATCCTCTCAATCTCCGAATCCTCCTCAGAATCCGAAGTCTCACTCTCATCCTCATCATCCTCGCTCTCCTCACCCTGAACGACTCGTTTCCCATTCCCTTTTATCTTCTCCAACCCAGACAAAACCGCAGCCTGAACTGCTTCCGCATCCTTCTCTTTATCACCATCCTTGACACTCACAAAATTCCTACATTGAAAGGCAAGGTGGCCTACACGACCACATCTTTTACAAGCACCACGAGCCTCATCAGCATTGGATGAGGTAATACGGGCAAGCGCCAGGAGACCCTGAAAGCTGGCATAAGCATTCTCACCTTCAGGCTCAGCGGTGGAGGACTTCTCCTGGGATGATTTTTTGGAGTCATCCTTGTTAGGTGCATAGGGGTCATACCCAATTGCACTCTGCCATATACCGTGAGTCTGCAGGGCTGCACTACTGTGCACCCTGTTGTTCGCCGGCATGCGAACTCTTCCTGCTGTCGCCGGCATCTTGAAATATAGAAATTGATCTGCGATAAACGAGTTGAATAAATAAAAACTATTGAAAATTTTCGAAATTCCAATTGAAAACCTAAAATAGGGCTTGTGATTTCATAAAATAAAACTGTTAATTAACCTATTCCCAAAAATCTAACTAAATCTACGTATTCAAACCCTAAAATATGCAATCTATTCAATCACGAGGAAGGAGGTGTTGATCGCTTACCAGATTAAAAGGTGGAGAGAGGCGTTGACGCCACAGGCGAAGGGGTGTGACGCGTCGGTTGGCTATCAGAGAGAGAAAGAGAGAGATGGAGTCGGGGGAGCCTGGAGGAATTTGAGGATGGAGAGAGAGAGAGAGAGAGAGAGAGAGAGCAATTTAAAAGAGGGCCTTTTCTAGTTCTGAGTCCAAAGCGGCGCGTTTCATAGTTTCTGGATAACGATGTCTAATGAATTGTTTAAGACTATTATTGTATTGTTTTTTTAAATAATGCCTAAATAATATTTTCAAAAATTAAAAATATACAAAACAATTTTAAAAAAAATATTTAAAAATGATAAAATAAGCAAGATAAAAAATCATAGAAGACATAAATTAAAAAATATTAAAAAAATGTATCATAATCTTTAAAAAATAAGAGAAATTAATATTAAATAATAAAATCAGAAAAGAGAATGAGCTAAAAAAGAAGATGTTGACCCACTTTAATTTCTCAAACTTGTGACCCGAGTCATTAGACCAGAAGAATTATAAATAAAAAAACCACAAAACTCAATTCACAGCAAAGCAAACGCTGAAGGATGAAGTCGGGAAAAAAAATAAATTACACAAAAATATTTAAAATAAAAAATTATGATTAAAAAATAACGGTGAAAATCAAAATAAAAAATAAATAAGAGGGTAATAATTTTTTTTATTAGAGTGTTAAATTGAAAAGAAAAACTACTTTAACAAAAGAAAAAAAAATAAAAGAATGAGGACTAAATTGAAAAAAATAATACACCATAAACTTTAATTGAATGATAAAATTGAAAACCAATAAAACTTTAACAAAAAAGCTAGTAAAAAAAATTACAATTCAAAAGAAAAGAAGACTGAATTGGAAAAAATAAGATATAAAACATTATAATTAAATGACTAAATTGAAAATAAACAAAAGTTTTATAAAAGTTTCATAAAAAAAATAGAAATCAAAATAATTATACTAAAATGAAAACACCAAAAATAAAGAGGACCAACATGTACTTTTAGGAGGAGGATAGAGAAAAGAAAAAAAAAAGTCACCGACGACAAATTACCCATTTGTCACTGATAGACGCCGCATTAAGAGCAAGAAAACGCAATGATGCTTCCAACAACATAGTAAAAAAACAATTGTAACTATCTGCCCACACATTGGAGCGTGGACAACACACACCAACAATTTTTTGGATTGAAAAACTATAGATTAATGTTAAAAGATCAAAACACCTTCAAAGGATATGAAATTAATAAAAAAAAACTTTGTGAAAAGATGAAGATATTTGTGGGTCAATGACTTAATTCTTTTTTATTCAAAGGGAAAAAAATATTTTTTAACTATTTTTTTAAAATGAAAAGATGGAAATAACTTTGGCTAAAACAATTTTAGATTTAGAAAGTAAATTAGTCATTTTAATGTTCAAAAATGTGAAAATACACATATACCCTTGAATAATTATTTAATGATTAATAAGCTATTGGAAAAGACTAAATTACCCCAAATTCAAGGCATTCATTTTTTTTTTATTTCAAAGGTAAAATTATAATTTCATTGTTGAAGTGAATAGTAATCTGTGTGGATGTACAGTAATTTCACGTGATTTACAATTTTTTTTGTTAATGTTAATGTTTTTATCAGCACAAAGGAATCACGTACTGTGTCTCAATCGGAAGCTTAAAACCATTTACTTGTATAAACAAAATAAACCGACTAAAGTAAGGTAGAGATCAAAACAAAGCACGTTTTCTCTTCTTTTATTCTTCGCTTCCTCTTCTTAGTAACTCCTACTCCTGACAAATAGCATTTCAACTCTCGATGCTTCCACTAGAGATATAACAAACCGAACCTGCAAAAAATACGCAGAGGATTCCATGACTTTAGTTTAAGTTCTCTTCAAACAGTTCCTTTCAGTCATGCTACAAACCTTAATGGACTAGAAATAATCGGCACGGAACTAGCTCTAGAAAACGCAAACACCACCGTTTCAACCGTCATCTACTTGTCGAGCACCGAAACTTTTGAGTTTTGACCTCCTTGCCTCGGCTTATGGATTGTTTGGAACTATATACTTTAGTTTTCAACGGTCACCAACCACTTTGGTGATGATCTCTTTTCACAATGCCAATACATCACCCATCGATGTCTATCAAAACAAAATTTCTGACTCCTTGCTTTAATTATAGGCAGCTCAATCGAGCTAGCAATTATCCTCGAACTTGCCAGTTTTTAGCGACCTAGCCTTTCCCTTACTCATGGTCATTTGAGTGATTCTATCAGGATGACAAAATTATGTTGTACTGTTATCTTTGCAGCAGTTTTACATGCTCCAACAGCACTACAACTACACCCATGAATGATCTTAATGACCACAAACATGTCGCCTATGGCCAGTTTAAAGTGGCAAAAGGTGATGACGCTTTGAAACCGTACTTATGCTAGAGGTCCTGAAGAATTGGGCCTGTTGTATGGCGGTCGAATCTTCTTTTAAAAGCTAAAACATTAGCTTGATCTTATAGTGCAAGGCCAGGTTCGTTCCTAACAACTTCAATGATGATCATAATTTTAACCTAGTCAGAGAGCATACATAATTAAAATCACAATTGAGACTTTTGGGAGGGGGGAGTGCCGTTGATATCCGTCATAGACCCACCAGGCCATCAAGTTATTGAACTCAGAGGAGGAAGAAATCATAACTACGATATGCATGTGTTGCATGGAGAATATTACTAGGTCGTTTGACATGATAAAAAAAAGAAAAGTCTATTGAAAACTGTAATTTCACTGTATATCCCACAACCTATGACCCTATAACCAACCTAAGAAATACAAGAATATCCCAACCACGAATCTTTCTAGTCCTAGTTCTCAACCACTCAAGTTATTCCAAAGAGTTCCTCAGGCACAGAGGAAATGCTTCCCAAATAGGATGGCAAATAGAAAAGGAAAAGGACATAAATAAGTTAGTCAGTCATTTACATATTAGTGAAATATTGTTCCAACAGGGACAATCGTACCAATGTTTAAGAGTTTCAAGGTATCAACAATCACATCCCCCTGCCTGAGGCTGTGTCTGAGATGAAGCTCCACCGGAAGACTTTAGGTTCACATCAACCATGTCCTCTTGCTTTGTTGAAGAAAGTGCCTCCATTCATAGTAAGGCTGCGGTGATTTTTCAGAACAATGGATGCACAAAATTTCATTGATAAAGTAAGAGACAAAATACCCAAAGTAAATAAATATGTAAACTAATATGTGCTGAATAAAAAAAACAGCAGTCACGTCAAAGGACACTAAGGCATTGGATCCAATTTGGGGAATGTGGTTGAGGGCTGTGGAGTCCAGATGTAGCTCAAATAACCATTAAATGCATATTATTAGGCAACGTTGGACACCTTCAGGAGATGTCTAACTGAAAGATGGGAAGCCCATCTATCAGATTTCTTTCCTTCTCTTTGATATCCCAGACATGTAAGGATCCTTACCATTAGATAAGGTAGACATCAGGACTATGTCAGGTTGAGACTTCAGAACAGAGGGAAAAAGTTATTTACATATGTAATTAGAATGGAAGAGCATGATTTTGTGAGAGTTTAAGCAAATCAATAAACAGTATTGGAGCATATAGGGTCCTTGAGTTCAGATGAAGCTCAAATAACCATTAAATGCATATTATTAGGCAATAATGGACACCTTCAAGAGATGGCTAACTGAAAGATGGGAAGCCCATCAATCAGATTTCCTTCCTTCTCTTAAATATCCCAAACATGTAAAGATCCCTTTCATTAGACAAGGTAGACATTGAAACCATGTTCGGTTGAGACTTCAGAACAAAGGGAAAAGGTTATTTAAATATGTAATTAGAATCAACGAGCATAATCTTGTAACTTAAGCAAATCCAAAGCCAGGTTTGGAGAATAGTTCTTTTATTCAAAAGAGAATAATTAATTAGCCAACAAAATAATTTCTATGCAAGCCTACTTTCTAATAAGTTCACTGAAGCAAAACAAGGCAGAGAAAAGACATAGAACCCTTTGCACAACTTCGTAAGGAATTAAAAATGTTATGATCACAAGATAATGGAAAAAATACCATGCTCTTAATCTACCCTCAATAGATTGAAAAGGAAAAGGCATGCGATGGACCTGCATCTGATTTTTCATTTGGCTCGAAACTTTCTTTCTTTTTCCTTCTTTTTACCCTCTTCTTGGAGAGCATTGGCCATTAACTCATAAAAGATATTAGGCAAAATGATTGTGTTCATTTTAGGCTCATGAAAAACTCAACATCACTAGGAGGTAGTATAGAGGGAGAGCATGAGCTAGAGAACAAACCTTGATATTAAAACCAGCTTTTGCACTAGTTTCGATAAACATGACGTTAAGGTCACGAGCTTTAGCTTCTCCTTCTTCTATAGAAACTTGCTTGCCAAATCATCCACGGAACAAAATGTTAGTGGACACGAGGCAAGAAAGATCGAAGACTTTAATTGATCAAACTGCAGAAAGGGAAAACATCAAATAATTCAGATCTGTCAGTATTTGTTCCGACCACAAATTTACAAGCCAAAATGAGTGGCTAAGATCAAACAGATCATGGCGGACCAGTAGAAAGTAATTTCAAAAACAGTGCTTTTACTTGTGTGTATGTGAGACTGTGACCTAGAGTAGACATAAAACATCATAAACAAGCCACGCCGATCATGGCAATACTTAACAGTTTAGTGCCATTAAACATTCACCTCTTTTCCACAAGGTTGGTTTTGTTCCCAACAAGGACAATGATGACATCGCTGCCCCTCTCAGTGCGAACCTCTTCAATCCATTTTGAAGTGTTCAGGAAAGATTGCCGACCTAAAACATGGACTATTGAGTTAGGAAACATCCATGAAACATGAATGCCTTATTCCTAACAAATAGTTTGGAAGTTAGTTTAATGTGTATAAGAGGGGGAAAAAAGCCAATGAGACTGAATTACAATACGAGCACATAACCGAACAAGTTTATGACTTCACAAAACCAACATGCCAATAAGGGAATTAGCAACGAGACAGGTGAATTTACTTGATCTCTTGAAGTACAAATTTACTTAAGATGGATAGATGATAAGGCAGTAAGAAAACAATCACGATGATGATATTGCTTTAAAAATTGCATACTTGCAACATCAAATACAATGACAGCAACTGAGGAATCTCTAATGTAACTTGGAATGAGGCTTTTGAATCTTTCCTGTCCAGCTGTATCCCTGCAAGCATAGAGATTAGCAGAGAGTCAACCATCCACAAGGGAGAAATTGTCACGAGAAATAGTAAAACACACAAACATAAAAAAATCAGGATAAATAATACATGCATGTGTTTACATAACTATATATACAAAAAAGTAGGTACGTGTGCATATGTCGAGTGGCTTATGCACAAATATTGCAATCATATTCATGAAAATAGTGACAATAATATGGACCCTGACATCTACCAATGTGCAAATCTCCATTTCTAGCACTTTTAAGAATACCTATCCTTCATAAGGCAATGCCGCGTCAACTCTTGATTTATCTTCCTTCAATGAATTGACATTCATTCTACTCAATACAAAGCTTATGCCATAATAAAATTTATGCATGTATTAAAATGTAAAATTGATCCTTGATGACCACAACATTATTTTTTGTCTGTTTCACATCATATAAGTTCCATCGCCTCGGAGCACAATATTGCATTGTCACATATGTCATGGTACTAGTATTTATATGTAAATAACCATTCATTATTAATCCTTTGCATGGTGAACTGAATAGATACAGCCCCGCTAGTGAATCAAGAGTTCAGTGCAGGATTCATGTCCAAGGATTATGCATATTGTATTTCTCAGAACATGAACAAAATTGCACTTTGTTAAGGTGATGGATCTAACCACAACTGCAAATGAATAGTTCTGTCTTCAAGATACATGGTTTTTGATAGAAAATCCATGCCAATGGTAGCCTGTTCATCAATTCAAGATACATGTAAGTTCGATCAGCAGCACAGGCTAAATACTTTTGTAATCATGAAGAAACAAACTATAGGTACCTACAACAGCGGCCACCTCATCTAACTGATTTCCCAGAAAAAGAAAAACGAGGCAAGAATTAAAAAAAAAAGAGATTATACATCAACAAGAACAAAGCAGAATTATGATTTTCTAACAACAAAACACCACATTCTATATCAAAAAAAAAAAGAACCCCGAAAATAATCGAAATTCCTTGACTGTAAAAGAAAGATTTCACAAAAAATTATCATGTTCATTTATACGATAGTGCAATCTTTGAAAGAATAAGTAAATTCAAAACCCAAACAAAGGGTATGTCAAAACAACAATACAAATTAGCGCACAAAAAAATAAACAGATTTAGAACAAGATGAATCTGAGTCCGAGGTAAAACAAATAATAATGATCTGGGTTTTACCTAGTAGGTGTTATCGAATTTATCATACATGAAGCGAGTGATGATGCTAGTTTTACTGACTGATTGGTCTTCCAAGAAGACCAGCTTGTACTTTGCAAGAGCTGAGACTGGTGCCATTTTTTTCTATTATTTTTTCAGAGATCCGTAAAATGGTCGATTAACCAAATCGGAGAGAAATGGAGATTTATAGGTGTAAGTATTTGCTTTTAAATTGTACAGTGTTTGTGCTTGGTGATTGAGCTGTGCAAATAGCTGAGAAATTCTTATGAAGAGAAGACTGATTATCGGTATTTGACATCTTGTTAACGGGTCGGGTTGAAGTTTTGATTGTTTCGGCTCTTATGAGGGTCTTAACAACGTATTTATTAAACTCGATAACGTTACAATGACTGGCTGATAAGATGCCTTACCCGTATTAGGTTTTATTTCAAATCATTTTGGATATTAAAATAACTGAATCTGAGTGATTTATTTGGTAAGTTATTTCATAATTCAGTTAGCCCGATTAATCTAAGCCTTCACTAGGTTATTATTAAGGATTTTTTTTTAATTTTTATCTAAAATAATATTATTTTAGGATTGATCCAAATTGACCACATGACAACCTTATCTAGACCCAAGCTTTAAGTGCTAAGTCTGAACTGGATCTGAGAACAATAAATTTATGCATTTATCCTTTTTGAAAAAACAATTAACCTAGTTATTGGGAGCAATAATGTAATTTCTTAAGGACCAATTAGTCATTGTTATATTAATTGAGGACAACAATGTTTTTTATTTATTATTTGCACAATGTAATAACTAAAATACTTTTAAAATCAAAATAAATCTAACTTAAGTTGAAGGGTTGATTCATCCTTTTGTTTTATTACCCTCGTAATCATGATTTTTTAAACTTGGAACTAAGGGTTGATTCATTTTTTTCTCATGGTTTTTTAGTGATAATCAGGTCAAGTTAGAGATAATTTTGTATTTTATAAGATTAAAAATATTTATAAAAAAAGTTATCGATGTGTGTGATGGCTTAAGGTGAAGGAAATTGTTCATTTGCAGTGGTGTTATAAAGCTCATGGCGATCCCTCCCCCAATGAGATGACGCGCGATGGTTTGTATGACAATTTGGTTTTGACAATCTTTTCTTTTCTTTTCTCTCTTCTCTATGATAAACAAGCTGCCCAATCAGAAAACCTTTGACTTTACTTTATTACCCTTGAAATCATGATTTTTTTAAACTTGGAACTAATGGTCGATTCATCTTTTTTCTCATGGTTTTTTAGTGATAATCTGGTTACGTTGGAGATAATTTTGTATTTTATAATATTAGAAAATAGCGTAACCATCAACCATTAGAAGTTATTATCTCAAATAATTGTCCCTAAACTAGGTCAATGGTATACCATTCTCTCCATGCAAGATGGTGTGTTTCAAGGGTATCAAAACACCTATGAAACTTTAGATAAGGTTAATCAATTCATTCACTCCATACATTCCTTCCTTTTTCTCTAGCATTTTCACCTACAATCTTTTTTAATTATTCCACATAAAACACACATTCTTCATGACTTGATGATTCCATGTATATCTCAATCGGTATACCTGAAATTAATTTAACACATGGTTTAAATAAAATTACATAATAAGACATGTAAAACAAGTCAACTCCAATAATATGTCATAGTTTTAATTCATCATTTCAAGCAATTCTATAGTCCTATTGAACCATCTTGTTAAGTCATATATTTTGGTCATTAGACAAATTAATGCCTAATGTATTACCGGACATTAATTTTATTACCGGGTAACTAGTTCCATCGTCCATTACTGGGTAACTAGTTCCACTGTCCATTATAGCTCATTACTGGTTAACTATTTTCACCATCCATTACCGGGCATTAGTCCCATTACAGGTTAACTAGTTTCACCACATATTGTCCGGCAATAGTCCCATTACCAGATAACTAACTCCACGTGTATTACAATTAAAATATTAACACACCATATTTTAAGAATTTATAGTTACTTGACTAAATAAACTATTAAATAAAAGTATTAAACACCTATCTAATATCCAAGTTCTAGATGCATTATCCTGTGGTTGTACCACTCTTATAACCTTTCCGGTGTTAATAGGAATTTTAAATACTATAATCTGTCCATTCATTATTGGAACCTCTTTCCAAATTGTAACATCCCCACTTTTCTTAACCAAGTAATGCACAATTTTGATCGTAAATTTAAGAAATCACAAGTTTTTTTATTTTTATTTTTTAAAATAGTATTGTCAATTAGAACACTTGATCAATTCACATTGGCACAACCAATCGATCAACCAGATACTGCTGAATTTTACTGGTGTCCTTAACGGTCGAACAAATAGTCGACCAATTTGATTATCCGGATTAGACAATAGTCAATTTCACCATTCCTCTTATCAATCGGTCAATCGAATCGTTTAGTAATCCTAAACGGTCGATCAATTTGTGCAACACATCAAATATTAGTTCAATTTTTTTTCAATTGTTTTAATTCACATAAAAAATACTCATTTTATTTTCTGTTATAGAATATCATAAAATCATAAAACAAAACATTCAATCTCATAAACCTATTTTCCATAACTCATTACAAGACAATTTAGCTTAAAAACAACAAACCATCATGAATGATTTCATCAGAAAAGTTTCTTATCTCGTATTTTCAAGAATTTGGAAGAATATAAGCAATAAAATCAAGCTTTAAATCTCCTTCCAACTACCTTTAATCCTTTAATCTAAATCATTTTAATGTTTACTATGGTAATTTTTCATGATTGTTTTTGGGTAAAATCTCCTCTCTTTATCTCCTTATGGTGGCCGGCCAACTTGGCTTTCTCTGGAAGCCAAGTTTGTATTTGTGTGCCATATTTTTTTTTTCACACTTTGACCCCTATTGTTTCTTGTATTTTTATTTTATCTCATTAGACACTTTCTTTCTAATAACTTAATGCTATATTATCTTTTTATTTCGTTTAATTTCGCCCATCTTCTTTTAAACTTGATTTTTCTTTGATTTTGATTCATTCATAATTTGATTGAATTTTCCAAAAAATTTTAACAAAGGAGATTTTCAATCGGGGTTTACATTAATATTATTCTATTTTTCTTATTTATATTCCATCTTATCATTTTATGTTTGGACCAAATTTTTTATATTTTACTAGCCCGAAAAATTCTAACCGGGATTTTTAACAGCCCTCTCTATCTCAAAGTTCAGAGATCAAGATATAAAATAAATGAAGTTTTGTAATGAAAAGTGAAACCCACAAAAAAAAAGGATGAAAAAGGAGAATCTTAAAATCATAGGGACCAAACTATAATTTCCTAGCCAGTTTATTTGCATGAAAATGAAGTTTCTTCCTGATGGGCTCAGCCTGAGAGTATAATTACCCCAATGGGCTCAGCATATGATGGGTCGAACAGTTATAGTTACTCTTTCACACTGATCCAACCAACTCTGAAGGACGTGTGCGAAGCCCTTAACCAAAATGGAAGCAGAAAGCTTCCACTTTTCAGGGTTTTAGCCAGGGTTTGGGTTTACTTCTCAAATTCTCTCTTCACTTTCTCCTCTGCCTTAAACACCCAGACCCAGTTCCCTAAAACAAATCGAGTGGCTTCATCTCATGATCAAGGCGTATCCAAGCTTTACATCATAACAAGGGGTTGGTTGCTTCAATTTTCTGTAAGAACTCAAAACTCGATAGTTTGTTTAACTCTTTTTTCTCACTTTCTGATAATTTAGCTTTGAGTAGCATAGCCAGACAGCTCCTTTTGGATTCCGTTTTACTCATTTTCTCTCATAGTTTTCGTTCACCTTTGTAGTATTAATGCTGATTATAAACCCAGAAATCACATAAAAAAGGGTGGTTCTTGATTTCACCATCTCCAAATGCATCGTCGTCTTGCAATATTCACCCACAAGATTTTCATTAATACCAATCCTATCCCAACCACAACAGCCACCGGCACTACCTTTTTGTACACTCAATCCAATCCCTTAAACCCCAGGACTAATGGGTTGGCTTTCTTTCGTTTACTATCATTCACTCCGGTGCACAGGCGTGCACCGGACCCTGATGACCCATCCAACCTGATGAAGGAAGATGGTGTCTCAGTTTGCTCTCAAATGTGGATAGAGAATTTTCGAGAACCGGATAGAATTTTGAGCAATTTGACAGCTTATCTTCGCCGGTTTGAATTGTGGGTATTGGCTTATCAGAAAGTGTGTGCTGATGACATGGGAGCTTATATGCCCCGCAGTGCTATACAAAGGTCTGCATTGGAGGACTTGTTAGCACTTAAAAATGCGGTTCTTGATAATAGGTTTAAGTGGGGTGCCAGGTTGGATTTTTTTATAAAGTCCCCGAAGGATAAGACTGAATATCAGTCTTTGTCGAAGAGGAAGATTAAGGCAATTTTGACAACTACACAACCGGCGGCATTTCAGGATAAGATAGTTCAGGAGGTGTTGTTTATGATTTTGGAGCCGATATATGAAGCACGGTTTTCTCAAAAGTCATTTGCTTTTAGACCTGGTAGAAATGCACATACGGTGTTGAAGGTGATTAGGAGGAATTTTGCAGGGTATTTGTGGTATATGCGAGGGGATTTGAGCACAGTTTTGGATGGAATGAAAGTGGGGTTAGTGATAAGTGCTTTGATGAGGGATGTGAGGGATAAGAAAGTGATTGATTTGATAAAGACAGCATTGACTACTCCTGTGATCACTAGTCGTGTGGAAGAGCCAAAAAAGAAGACGAAGAGGAAGTATCAGAAAAAGAGGGTTTTGGCAGAGGATGAGCCGAAGCCAGATCCATATTGGCTAGACACTTTTTTTGGGTTTGCACCTGAGGAGGCAGAGAAGGTTCCTTCATGGGGGCACTGTGGGATTCTCAGTCCTCTTTTGGCTAATATCTGCTTAGATGAATTGGACCGTTGGATGGAGGGTAAGATCAAGGAGTTCTATCGTCCTTCAAAGAGTGATGTCATATGGAATAGTCCAGAAGGGGAAGCAGAACAGGGGAATACATCTTGGCCAGAATTTGTGCCAACAAGTGGCCCAGACAAAACTAGGAAGATGGATTATGTTAGACATGGGGGTCACATTTTGATTGGTATGCGAGGACCTAGAGCAGATGCAGCTACATTGAGGAAGCAATTGATTGAGTTTGTTGATCAGAAATACATGCTTAAGCTTGACAATGAGAGCCTCCCGATCGAGCACATAACTAAAGGTATAATGTTTCTTGATCACGTGTTGTGCCGAAGAGTTGTGTATCCAACTCTACGGTACACTGCCACTGGTGGGAAGATCATTAGTGAAAAAGGTGTGGGCACCCTTTTGTCAGTCACAGCGAGCTTGAAACAATGCATTAAGCAATTTAGGAAGTTGAACTTTCTGAAAGGGGACAGAGATCCAGACCCACAGCCTTGTTTCAGGATGTTCCATGCTACTCAAGCTCACACCAATGCACAAATGAACAAATTTTTGTCAACAATGGTTGAGTGGTATAGATATGCTGACAATCGGAAGAAAATTGTGAACTTCTGTTCTTACATTATAAGGGGTTCACTTGCAAAGCTTTATGCTGCAAAATACAAGTTGCGTTCACGTGCAAAGGTGTATAAGATTGGTTCTCGGAATTTGAGTCGTCCTTTGAAGGAGAAGAAAGGGTCTTCACCTGATTATCACAATTTACTAAGAATGGGCCTCGCGGAGTCAATTGATGGGCTTCAGTATACCAGGATGTCTCATGTACCCGAGACTGATTACACCCCATTTCCAAGTAATTGGATACCTGATCATGAGAAGGCATTGCTTGAATATATAAGGCTTGATGATCCAAAAACTCTTGAGGATCAACGATTTACCATGAGAGAGCAAGGTCTGGTTTCACCGCAGGACTACATTTCGATGCTTGTTTGGAACTACAAGCGAAACGCTATTTCGATGGATCAGCTTTCCCTCATAAAAAGTGGTGGAAATAAGGCAGAAAGAGAGCAACGGTTGCTCTTGGGCTCTGATCGTGATAGTTATGATCAGAGAAGCAAAGAAGAGGAAGAGCATGAAGAAGAGTTTGATGTGGCAGAAATATAAGGTAATTGTTGTATTATTCTGTGCTTGTCAGGCAACATTTTCTGTAATTGGACTGTTACATTTAGGGGAAGCAAAGTGGAATGGTTTCTTCTGCAATGCGCTAAATCGCTTATGATAAGAAAATATGAACTTCTTGTATAAATTTAAATAAACTTAGCCAATTTAAATTGCAGAATACACCATTGAGTTCGCGCTGGCTGCTATTTCATTGATGTTGGTTTTGCATTTTGCTTTGGGCCTATCTGTTTGCTTTGTTGTGGATCATTAAGATGAGGTTGGGAGATCTTTGAATGACTAAGCAGGAGCCCATTTTGCACATATTATCTATCCCGCATTCCTTATTGCAGAGTTGTCGGGAAAATTCCTTTACAACTGTTTTTTTGGTATGTGTGTGCCATTCAAGGGTTCCTTTTGAATGGTAGGTTATGCCAATGGCTTCAATCCTACTTAGCTTTCTTTGCCTTTCTTCTATGCTTTTGTTTTCCACTACTTGCTTCCTTATTCATTCTCCTTTTTGCTTCTATGCCTTCACCCCTCCAAGATTTGTGTGTTTTGTCCTATTAACGGCTGACCAATTTCATGGGGGATATGTTGAAGTTTGGCCCACAATTTCTAATGTCTTAGAATTGTATATTGAGTTTCACTATTTCAGTTGCTCTTCTTGTTTATCATGCACATATGGTCCTATTTTTAATCTGTGCAAATGTTGAGACCCACATAATTTGGTGACTTCATAAAAGCCCTCATTGGGTTCAAGATCCTGCAACACCATGGCCAATAGTTACATGCCTCCAAGGATGACCGCGGGTGAGAATTTATAATTTTTTTTTGTTATAAATTTAGGATTCTAAATTCTGACATTAAATGTAAGTTATCTGGTTCTGATTCTGATCTTGTATTAACTCAGGGGGCTGTGGTGTTGCATTTGGGAATTTCCTAGAGATAGGACCGCAATTACTTGGGATAGTTCTTTGATGATGCTCGGTTGAGTTTTCATCTGTCGAGTCTTCACCTGAGTGCCACAATTTGTTAGAAATGGTCCTCGTGGAGTAAATTGACAGGCTTCAGTATACCAGGATGTCTCTTGTGCCCAAGACTGATTGCACCTTATCTCCATGTAATTGGATACCTGATCAGGAGAAGGCATCGCATTAATATATAAGATTGATGATCCAAAAACTCTGGAGGATTAACGATGTTGCCTCTGTTGCATTGGAGAACACGGGCTGATTTCACCTCAATTAATTCTACATTGTGATGCTGGTTTGAAATTCTGATGGACCAGCTTTTCCTCTTTAAAATGCAATCCTGACGGATCAGCTTTTCCTCATTAAGTGGTGGTAATAACGAAGAAAAGAGCACCAGTTCCTGTTGGGCTGTGGTCATGATATTAGAAAATCGAAGTAGCAGAGGAAGCAAAGAAGGGTCTCCCGTTGCAGAAATGTAAGGTAACTTCTGATTTTTCTGTGGTTACCAGGTAAAATTTTCTGTAATCGGGTTCATACTGTTTAGAGATAGCAAAGTAGAATGGCTTTTCCTCCATGGAACAAAGCTAAATCAGCTACGATTAATGAATATGAAGATTCTTATATAAATATATTTAATCAACTTCAAAGTTAGAAGAGTCCTTTGAGTTGTCTCTAGCCGTTTCCACTGACTGCATCTTGATAATGTGTTCGAGAGATCTTTGGATGATTCTATGCAAGATCTAATCCTGAACTTGTTATCCATCCCGCACTTGATGTTTGAGGCTGTCGAGCTAGGCATGCTAATGGCTTCAATCCTTGTTTGCAGTCGGTTTTTGCCCTTCTTCTATTGTTTTTTTCGTCACTGCCTGCTTCCTTGTTTACTCTCCCTTTTCTCTGTAAGCCTTAAACACCCTCACACCCCATCTCTCTCTCTCTCTCTCTCTCTCTCTCTCAATTTGTATGCTTCTTTATTATGGTTTGACCAATTTCATTTTTGTATTTCTTGAGTCCAGTTGAGCTAATACAAGCACGCAACAAGGGCTGTCTTAAAAGTAGAGCAGGATAAAAGAAAACATATGTTCTTATAATTAAATACCAGTTTGTTCTGAACACCAAGATTCTAATTAATTCCAGTAAAAATAAGATATCACAAGTAAATTACACCCTTTTTTGTTGCAAATATTAAGAATATATTATAAGTAATTTAATTAAATTACAATGTGGGTTGTATTTGAAATTGAAAACTGAATTTTATTCCCATTCAAGTGATCAACCGACCATGTCTCTCAAGAAATCACTCATATGTGACTTGTGTCGATAAGGATATCTCGATGAATTGATAGGAAAACAGGGGAATGTTAGAAAAAAAGATTTACCATCTAGTTTTTATAGAAACTAAAAAATTCTAATTGATTTTTAGAGGCTTTAGGTAAGAGATTGATTAAATAATAGAGAAGATATTAATCATATCCTATACATTGAAAGATTTTAAACAATAATAGTTATAAATAAAGGTTAAAAGAATAATTACATGATTTTTTTTTTGTATAAAATCAAATGTTATCATCTAGGAGATGACTTCGAGCTGGATAATAATTTATTGGTAAGCTGAAGAAGTGGATCGAAAATATATTGTCAGGGCACCCTTAGGTCTAGATTAAAAAAAGAAATATATTTTAAAAATAAAGTCTGTCTTCAATATTTTTCAAAGGGATAAGACTTTTTAAAGATGTAATGATTCTTGAGCTTATTTTTAGATAAAAAAACAAATCTGTTTGTTTGAAAGTGTAGTTGTGGTTGCTTTTTAAAAATTTTTTTATTCAGAAATATATTAAAATAATATTTTTAAATTTTTTTAAAAATTATTTTTGATATCAACGCATCAAAATGATCTAAAAATACTAAAAAAATATTAATTTAAAATAAAAAAAATTAAATTTTTTCAACAATAATTTTAAAACACAAAAATAAACAGGCATGATCTTACTAAAAAAAAAATTATAGTCTCAAAAATTGGTTGTCATAATATATTTAAACGTTCGGAAACAACACGCATCATTGTTGGCCGCCACCACCTCGAAGATTCACACGAGATTATTGTATAAACACCCAAAACAATCATACAAAGAAAAGCGAAAAATATTTTTTATATGAAAATAATTCTAATATTTATTTAATAAAATAAAAGGGAAATAATTGAGAATCTTTATCTTGCACAAAATTTCACAACGAACAAACATACACTTCCACTCATAAAATCTCAATACTGGGCCAAACAATTACACATTGAATAATCTCGCTGTCACCTGTTCTCCCCACCTCATTATGAGATATTGATCCCAACGTTATCAAATCTAAAAATTAAATCTTCAGCGGTTTCGTATCCATAGAGTTGTTAAGCAATGGGTTGGATCCCAATATTTCAAATATCCATGTAAACAATAATAAAGATAAAGGGGTAATAACTATTTTACCCTTGTCGGCGTTTGCGTCTCAAGCGCTGGCATGTCTGGTCGTGCTGGGGAACGCCGATGCGTATCTCATGCGCCGACGCTGAACCTGCAAAAAAAAAAAAAAAAAAGAGGCTGAAAACGATTTGATTTTTGGGTGGAAAAGGCTGTAATTTATGGTTTATTTTGAGGGCTACTGGTTTAGTTGTTTGTGCTAGTGTGGCTGTTGGTGTTGTCTCGGTTAACTGGTTTAGTGGCGTGGTTGAGTGGATATCAACTTAGCGGTTGTGAGTGGCTCGAGCCAGTTGTCGTTTCCTCCTGTTGCCGGTTGGTGTAGTGTTTGATTCAGGCTATGTTGGCGGCTGCTATCTTGGTGGTTTAAGGTTGTGGTTGAGTGGTTTAATGGCTGATTCTAATGAGTTGGAGGGTTAGGTTCACGACTATTGTAGCTGGTTTAGGTGCCAGTGGCGGCGGCTTTTGATTCAGGTTGGCGGTGCAAAAACCGTTAGTGATTTATTTTATTTTATTTTTTGCATTGGTTTGATGTAGGAAAATGAGAATAAAAAAGGGTTATTTCAACTTGCTCAGACGCATCCTGTAGCTGATGCTCCTTGTACGTGAATTTCGGCTCTTCATAATCCATGAAAACGATGTACCAAAAACATTCCTAGGGGAAGACGCCGGTGGCAATATGTATCCATTTTTGTCCAAATTTGAGACAAAGTCATCGAGAAAAGATGCCCATTGGCCAATTTGCAGGCTAAAAATGTTAATATTAGTTAGAATCAAGTGAGGAGCAGTTTAGAATAAACAGGGGGAACCCGCACAGCAAACAAACTAGGTGATTGCCTTTATGTAAAAAAATTATCTTGATGTGTTTTTTTAGCGAGGAAAAAAATTAAAATTATATGAGAATTGATATGATGTGATCTGGCTAACTTGTCAGATTTAAAGATAATTCAGATGACCAATAAAAATATAGTTTGACTAAAAAATTAAAACAATATTTTTTTTAAAAAAAATATATACCGAAAAGATAATATATTAGATCGATTTGGATCAATTTGTGTTAACTTTTTAAATTCGTTATCTAAATCATGAGACCCATATAACCATATAAAAAAAAAAATAAACATTAAACCTAATTCTCATTCAACCAAATATTTAAAGATAAAATTAAAAATAAGATTCAATTAAAAATAAATCATGTTAACCCGGGTTAACTTGTCAAACTTAAATTATAAAACTGAGATAAACTTATAGGAAATAAATCAAAATAAATTATGAAGTTTAATTCATAATATCTACTATAGTATTTGAAATTCAATCAATTTTAATAATAATTAAAAAATATAAATAACTCTTTACTCTGAGCATGAATGTAATAATATTTTCTAGCTAGCTAACTAAAATGGTTTTTTTTAGCTATTTTAACTAAAATTTAACTAATAAACTTATCCAAATGAGTTGATTTTCCATCTTGTCTCACTCTTCACCAAATGCCATCATAAACTTATTTGTACTATCTTTTCATTTTCTTTTACGTCACTTCTTGACTTGCATGTTAAACCTTGCTTCTACAATGAGAATCTTCTTGATAGCTTATTTGATTTTGTATTTTAAAAAATAATATTTATATTTATATTTTTTAAAAATTAATTTTTTAATGTTTTTAAATTATTTTAATGTGCTTATATTAAAAATAAATTTTTTAAAATAAAAATTATTATTTTAATATCTTTTCAATAAAAAATACTTAAAAAAATAATTATTATTATAATACCAGATAGAATACCGAACAACCTAGCAAAAAAATCAAAGGCCCTCCATGGACATTCAACAAACAAGTTTACCATTTACATTATTCAAATCTCTAATTTTCCCCTGCCCATTTATTACTATTAAAAGGCATCCTTTTCTAGGGATTCTAGGCACACCATGTGCATTTCAACTGCCTATCACATTACAATTCACTTTCATAATTATAAGAAAGAACAGATCCCACTATATCCAGCGCCCAGTAGTTATAAAGTCAAAAGACAAAAAAAAAAAAAAAAAAAAATTCCAGTCCTAGCCACCATATTGATTTTTAACCAATTCCTTGACAGTTTGCTTGCTTTACGTTGCATATACACGAAATCATTTCACGGGCTATTTGTTTTATCTTAGAATACAATTAATTCGTAGGAGTGTTCTTTCGGACGATGATTTAGGAGGGCCTTAGTACATCCCACGCGTGCAAGGCACATCTCACAACCACTCTGTCACGTGCCCGTGTAAGGAGCTGCGTGCCTCGAATTAGCTTAATTGCCTTGTCTTCTTCTCCCTTTGAATCCAGGGATGCTTTAACTGCTGTCATGTCCCAAAGCTTACGTGTCTGTACATAATTCCAGAAAGAGTGGCCAAATTCCAAAATAATATTTAATTGCTAAAAGAGGGTGGAAACGACAGCGTCCTCCTGTAAATTAAAAGGGAAGAATAGATTAGGTAGAACTAGCTATGCCGTTACATGACTAGTAGTTCATGATTAGGGACAACGTTGCTTCTGCTTTCCACTCAGATTCAAATTAAAACAAATCAAACAATAATTCTCACCGACACACCCTCTCTCGCCGGTCCACCCAATCCCAATGGTCATGTACGTAAATTTAAAACCATGAGATTTTAGTGTGGTACCTCGTTTGCATACATTCATTGCTGACATTGACATTTTGATATTTGAGGTATTTTATTGTTTATTGATCATGCAAAAAAAAAAAAAAGAGAGTTGAGGTCTCCCGAAGGTCTGGTGGCATGGAGCGTGAATGCAGGCACTCGATATTCGCGGGTCTACGATAATAAACAATAAACGTGGCAAACTAAAATGGCTTGAATTGAATTCAGAGTCAGAGTGATGTGCGGTGTTGAGAGCTCGTTTGCAGGAGCAAATACAATAAAAAATGCTACTCTCGAAGCATGGGAGGATGAGTTTTTAAGCTAAGCTAGCAACTGATCCAGTACAGAAGCCATGGACTATCGAAGTTAAGGTTTCGGATTTCCACTTCAAATTTCCAAGAAACGGAGAAAATGCGGATCTCCAGTTTCACTTGCTCGTTCGCAGCTCTATTCACTCTGATTGTCATGCAAGTCTCAATTTCGAGAGGACAATTAGCGCCAAGTGAAACAAGAATTCTTTTCCAGGTTCAGCAACTCCTTGAATATCCTCAGGTTCTTCAAGGATGGAATAACTGGACCAACTTTTGCTATCTCCCTCCCTCACCTTCTCTAAAAGTTGTTTGCTCAAATAGTCATGTAACTGAATTAACTGTCGTTGGAAACAAAAGCAGCTCCTCTGCATCTCCCAGCAGCCCAAAACAAAATACCTTGTCTGACAACTTCTCTATAGATGCTTTCTTCACCACCCTAACAAATCTTTCAAATTTGAAGGTGTTGTCACTTGTGTCCTTGGGATTGTGGGGTCCCTTGCCTACCAAGATCAACAGGTTTTGGTCTCTTCAAGCACTTAATATCAGCTATAATTTCATTCATGGCCAGATTCCTCAAGATATTCTGTCGTTAAAGAATCTCACTAGTCTTGTTTTGGCTCACAATTTGCTGAACGGAACAGTCCCAGATCTCAGAAGCTTAGTTCTACTTCAAGAGCTAAATTTGGGTGGCAATCATCTTGGACCAACCTTTCCTTCGCTAGGTAACAATCTTGTTACCATCATCCTGAAGAACAACTCCTTGAGATCAGTTATTCCTTCAGAAATCAAGAAGTTCAATCAGCTTCAGCAGTTGGACATCTCTTCCAACAAACTCATCGGACCAATCCCACCTGCTTTGTTCTCTCTTCCTTCACTTCAGTATCTTGATTTAGCCCAGAATCAATTAAGCGGGGCTCTTCCAACAAATATATCTTGCAGTGTTAAGCTTCAATTTGTGGACATCTCTCACAACATTTTGATTGGAAAATTACCTTCCTGCATTGCAAGCAACACTTCAACTCGGACAGTCATCAGCTCATGGAATTGCTTGTCTGGCGGTAAAAATGCAAGTTACCAGCACCCTTACTCATTCTGCAATAAAGAAGCATTGGCTGTGAAGCCCCCAGCTAAAAGTAAGGAGCACAAGTCTTCCACTATCAAACTTGGAATAGTACTTGGTCTTGTTGGAGGTGTTCTTGGGATCGCAGGTGTTCTTGGATTATTGATTTTTGTGATCATTAGAAGATCAAAAACAGCAGCAGCTGATGATCATGTATATAGCATATTTGATGGATCTGTTACCAGTAAAAGGTCTGTTGCCAGTAAAAAGTCTGTTCGCAGAGCCGTTGATTCAAGTAAGTCCGCCTAGCTACCATTTGATTTTCTCTCCTCTTTGCGTTTTCATGTGAAGTTAGTTTGTTGGATTTTCAAAATTACGCATGATATGAATTTCCACAGGGCGTGTGCCTCAGACGATGAGGTCGGCAGCAATAGGGCTTCCGCCTTATCGTGTCTTCACATTGGAGGAAATGGAAGATGCAACAAACAACTTTGATCCATTGAATTTTATAGGAGAAGGATCCCAGGGACAAGTAAGACTCAGAACTTTTCAATGGGCTCTCATCATGACATAGCTACTAGAGCTCATCAATAACAAAGCCCTTTGAACTAAATGCTATTCTGTACTGTAATCTACAGCTCTATAAAGGTTGTCTCATAGATGGTTCAGTAGTCCTGGTGAAATGTGTGAAATTAAAGCAGAAGAATTTGCCTCAAAGCATGATTCAGCAGATTGAGGTACTATCAAAGCTGAGGCATCTGCATTTGGTCAGCATTCTCGGACACACCATCGTCACATATCAGGATCATTCGAGCACAGCTGGCACAGTATTTGTTGTCCTTGAACACGTCTCCAATGGATCTCTAAGAGATTACCTAGCTGGTAAAATAGCAAACATCACTTAATTTTTTTTTTTTTTTTATCATTGCTGTCTTGCTGAAGCCTAAAGTAAGATTGATTCTTGATACGACAGATGAGAGAAAAAGGGAGATGCTGAGATGGCCACAAAGAATGGCGATTATCATTGGCGTTGCGAGGGGAATCCAGTTCTTGCACACTGGAGTTGCTCCTGGCATTTTTGGGAATAACGTAAAGATCGAGAATGTTTTGTTGGATGATACTCTTACTGCGAAACTCAGTGACTACAAGATTCCCCTGCCATCAAAGGTGAGGGCAGAAGGATTGAGATTTGAGATTCTTCATATTTGAAGCACTTTGGATTCACACTTCTGAATTTTTTTTGTTTTGTTTTTTGAACTTTGCAGGTAGGCTCGGAGAGTCCTCTCAATGGACAAGATGCGTTCAATATCAACAGGCAAGTTTTCCTCCTGTTTTCGTTTTTTCACACCTTTATACTACTGAATAATCAAGGTCATCTTGCCTGAGTCCTCTTCCTACATGCAGTAGTGAAAATGCAGAAAAAGAAGATGTCTATCAACTAGGTGTCATTTTACTTCAAGTCATTACGGGTAAGCTTGTCACATCCAACCGTGCATTGGACGAGTTAAGGATACAGGTAAATACATGTGCAATATAAATCTGATAACATTATTTTGGAGCTGCCTTTATACGGTGCTGATCATGGGGTTATTACTGCTTAAATCTTTTTTTTCTTCTTTTTTCTGGGTTCAATTTACAGCTCGAAAAAGGCTTGGCAGAAGCGCCATCGAAGTTACAAGCCTTGGTCGATCCATCCACACGGGGTACTTTTGCATATGAATCCCTAAAAACTGCAGCTGAAATGGCTATTAATTGCCTAAACAAAGAATCAAGAACTCGGCCATCAATAGAAGATGTACTTTGGAATTTGCAGTATTCCATTCAAATTCAAGAAGGATGGACTAGTACCAGTGGAAACCTTGGCGGTCCACACTCGTCTTCTTATTAAATTTCTAGACTCGTTTCTCTGTAATTGACTGCGTTTCTCTGTAATTGATTATCATAAGAAATCATATATGAATTTTTTTCCATCATTTGTACTTTTTGCCCCCCCTTTTTTTGGCAATTGTTTAGCATTTTCCCCCTATTAGAATATGAAAAGAAACTGTCAAAATCAATTCACGATACTGTAGATTTGAGATGTAATATTTAACACATAGTTAGAAAGGTGGATCCAGAAATCGGCTGGCTTGGAAAAAATTCAGTTGATTAAATAATTCAGTTGACTTGGAAAAAATTCAGTTAAAAACCTGAATTAAACTACTAATCTGATAAATCAAGGCTTGACCCTATTAAAACCTGACTTTTTTTTTTTTCCAGTTAGTTACCAGTAAATTGAAATTGGTGCTTTCCTCACAATCAACTCGCCGAGGAGTGTTGACGAATACAACCGATGTATAGACCCATGCTAGAACGAAATACTAACATGCTTGAACAAAGGACGAAGTATCACAAAGATACCGCAAAATGAACTTAACTACAAGTCTACAACCAATAAATACCAGTGAAGAAATGCATAGGCTGACATACTTTCTTAATAGCAAAATAAATATTATGACATGTGAAAAGTGAGATACTGCGTAGCACACAGCCATTATATAGGCCCATAAACAGGAGAGACTAACCATTTTATAGGCCATGATAAAACACGAAAATTATACACAAGAAATGCTTCTTATACTGGTTGTCATGATAGAATAGGAAATATTAGTTTACTGGCTAGTTTTCTATAAATAACTATTTGATTTTGTTATTAAATTTAATTCAATCTTGAAATTTTTTAATCTAATTTCTTACCTAGCTTAAATTTAAAATTAAATTATGTTGTAGTTGCTCCAACGTCATCCGATTAACTTCTCTAGTCCAAAGAAAACTTGGCTATTTAGCAACAAAAACTTAAGGATGAAATTGAAAAAGAGATAAAATTGACAAAAAAAACCCTCATGACTCAACTCTTTGCCTAACTCGGGTGTCGCACGTGTACGGCGTCGCGGCAAATAGTCCACCCTCATGTATTGTGTATCTATCTAGCAAGTATGGGGAATACAATGAATTCTTGTCTCTTATTAGTGAAAAAATAGAATGAGAGTCGCCACCTAGTATTTTGATCACTAGGAATCCTAACTGGTCTCAGAGATTGGGCACGGGGACTGGTTGCGTAAAGGAAAGGTATTAACACCTCAAATATACCCTACCTAAGGTAAGCTGCATTGTTTAATTGTCTGATATATGCTAAGGTTTCATTGTATTTCTAATTGTTGGTCTGTTTATGGTTCAAGAAAAGCCCTTCTTGATAAGGACATTCTTATCTTATCGGGTAAAACCTAATCATTCTAACGTCAACAAAAAAATTTAACATCCGGAATACATCTTACGTATATGGTCGTAACCCTAGATACTAAAAGAAAACAAAATAATTTTTTTTGAAATTTTTGAAATATTAGCTTAGTTCTCGTGACTTTAATAAACTGGTTATTAAAGCCAAAATGCATGCTAATGCATATTTTTGCATTTTTGTTGTATGAAAATATGATATGATTTTTTTTTCTCTTTGAGAGACTTGGCCATATGCATGAAAACAAAAACATTTTTTTTCTTTTTAATTTTTCAATGTTTTGACAAAAACCGGGTATTTTAATACCGGATTTATATCTTTACGGTATAAAAACATAAATCAATATTAAGCAAAATTCAGTAGAAAAATACTCGGGAAAATCACAAATTTTTCAAAATGTTTTTTTGGATTTTTTTGGACTGGGCCGAACCCGACCAAACAATTTTGACGTTGGTCGGGCCGACCTAGTTATGCGGGCTGGGCCAGAATTGGCCTAGCCATGAACAATGGCTCTCCACTGTTCCTTAGCCGAATAGTGGAGACCGGGGTGAAGAAGAAGAAGAAGAAAGGGAAGGGGAGGAGGGCTGACCTACAGTGACTCTAACGGTGGCGGAGTGGCGCTGTGGCTGCGGATGGTGGTGTTGCAGTGATTGTTCTTCTTTTCTCCTATGCTTATCCTTGCTTCCTCCTCTGGCTTTTCGTTTATTCTACTGCTCCTCTAGCTTCTTTCCTTTCTCTCTTCTGCACCTTAAACAATTCCTTTTCAAACTCTCATGTTCGTTCCCTGTTTTCAAATCTTTCCCTGTCTTCCCCCCTTCTCTGTTCTTCGTTCTTTCCCTTTTCCTTTTCTGTTTCTCTCCTCTCTATCCTCTTCTTTCTCTTCTGTCTCTCGGTTTTCTTTTTTATATATGTTCCTCTCTGTTTTCCTTCTCATAATATCACTCTGTCTTTCCTTTCTTCTTATTTGTTTCCCTCCTCTTTGTTTTCTTTAATCCTCCCTCTATTCGTCCTTGTTTTTTTTTCTTTTTTCCCCCTCCTTTCTCTGCTCTCTTTTGTCGGTATTTATAGAAAAACAAACAGGGAGAGAGGTCTACTACCCCTATCCAGTCATGGCACAGGGGTAGGGGGTGGCCGGGCGGCCCCTAGGTAGCCGCCCACAAAGCTTATTCCCTCTGCATTTTCGTCTTATGGTAGGCCATGGATCATGGTTTAGGCAAATAGGAGTTTTTGTCGGGTTTGTTTTCGGGTTTTGGGAAAGAGAGGGAGAGGAGAAAAGCAAGGGACCAAATGCTTCTTCTTCCCCTGTCCTCCGCACGTCCATAGGAAAAAGAAGACATATGGTGCCGTTCAAAACAACACCGTTTTTACTTCTCTTTTTTTTTTCCAGTGATAATGCATGAAACGACGCCGTGTTGCCCAAAACGCGTCGTTTCATTTAAATGGAAACTGGCGCCAAAACGCGTCAGATTTCAAATCAGTCCTTCAATTTACGTGCTTTTTCAGTTTGGTCTTTGATTTTGAATTTCTTCAATCAAGTCCCTAATTGGTCATCTAACTTTAATATTTATGCAATTAAGCCCTTAATTTGACCAAATCAACTCTAAAAAATTATAATTTGACCTCAGAACTTTAATTTATTCCAATTAAAGCCTAAATTGACTTAAAAATCAATTTGTCTTGCAATCAAACCCTTTATAAATTCAATTAATCCTTCAATAAAATTTAATTGAGTCCATAAACATTTGATTTTAGACTTTTCTTTCTCAAATTGAATTTTCTTTGTCAACAGGGTTCTCATCAATCAATGATATACTGTCAAATTTTAATCTTTGTATTTTTGAACCCCCTCAACCAATTTTTAGCTATTTTCTGGGCGCTCTGACATCCTTTTTTTACAACTATTATTTTTTTATTTCTTCCAAATATATTTTTTTGATTTTTTCTGTATTTTCTCCTTTTTGTGTGGGGACCCAAAAATAGGTTACAACATCACATTTAAAATTAAACCGTGTGGGAGTCTTCTCTACGTGATCCAATCGACTTGACTAGACTAAAAGCAACCCAGCCGATCAATAAAAAAAGTTGACATGGCCGTTCCAAAAGTAACTTAGATGATTATTAAAAAAAATGAGGATTAAATTAAAAAAAATAAAATTAAAAGAAAAAAATAAAAAATAAAAATGAAAATGAGGATAAAAATGGAGCACCTGTTTATTAAAGTGGTAGCTGACTGAAACTAGTGTAATCTTTGTCGAGTCTTATCACATTTATTTCATGGAAATTTTTTTTCTAAAATTAACTTTATAAACTTTTTAATATTCATTTATTTTTAGAAAAATTGGTTAATACAAAGTTGTTTAAGTCAAGAAAAAAACTTAAGCCTTTGTTTGAAAGGTGTTTTCATTTTCTCAACTTCAGAAGTTTTTTTTTATATTGTTTATTAATTTTTTAGTAATAATAAAAGTCGTCGAGGAACAATAGAGTATTTTAATAAATATAAAATATAATTTAAAATTAAAAATAAATGGTCTGTGAATTTAAAAATAAAAGGCAATTTGTCGTAACCATGTGAAGTCTTGTGTTCTACTACAACCTTTCTATTCTACTGTGTTTTCTACTGAATTAACAAAAACTAAAAAAAGGCGGTGATTTTACCCACCACCTCACAAAACATAAACGTGCAGTGCCCTCCCTTCTTGCTGTCACGGGGAGGATACTCTGGACAGGGAAGGAAGAGTTTACTCACTGATCAGCGCCGCTATACTTTTCCCTTGTGATCTTAGAAAGAAAGAAAAGCCCGACTTCCTCTCTTTCGAGAATTATGAAGCCCGGTCTATTCTTAATTCCGGATTGACAGAGCGAAATGGGACTATCCCCAATTCCTAGGCCAATGCTTCTATTCTGAAATGGAAGATGGATAAGAAATGGGGAAGACACTCTCCCGTCGTCTATCGACTCGGCAATTCCATGCCTTCTAATAGAAAATCTTCCGCTTCACCGTTCCTCTACCTTCTATACATGAACATCGTTAACTCAACCACTTCGCTCACCCTTCACTCTTGACTCAGCCCCTCGCTAAAGCTCAGCCCGGCAACTTCAATTTTTCCTTTAGTACTTCATGGTTACTAAGTTCATTGTAATATTGTTTTTTTTTTTTTTTTAACTTTTTAGTTTATCAGAGTTTTATTTCATGATTTTTTAATGATTTTTTCATAGTTATTCCAGATTCGTGTTTAAGGGTGAGCAAAAAAACCAAAAAACCGATTAAACCGAGAAAACCGGAAAAAAAATAACCAAAAAAACCGAACCGTGAAAAAAACCCGATTAAACCGATTAAATTTTTGAAAAAAACGACCGGTTCAATTCGGTTTCGATTTTATAAGCATGAAACCGAAAAAACCGAACCGAACCCAAACCGAAAAAAACCGGGAAAAAAACCGAGCCAAACCGATTTGAACCGGTTTTTGTCCAAAAAACCCGAACATAACCAAAACCGGTCAGTTTGAACCGGTTTTGGTTTAAAAAAAAAACAATTTCGGTTTGGTTACTTTTTTTTTGATAAAAACCGAACCAAACTGAAAATGATCACCCTACTCGTGTTGCAAGTTTAGTGGGTTAACTCGATTGACTCATTGCGCTTCATAATTTATTTTGATTTGCTTTATGTGAGGTTATCTGAGTCTCATGATCTAAATTGCGGATTTAGTAGGGTAACCCAGGCTGATCCATGTCATTTTTTTATTTGTTTTATATGAATTTATCTGTATCTCATTAATCAAATCATAAGTTTGGTTGACTCAGCCCGCTAAAGCTCAGCCCGACAACTTCAGTTTTTCCTTTAGTACTTCATGGTTACTAAGTTCATTGTAATATTGTTTTTTTTTTAATTTATGTTTTTTTTTTAACTTTCTAGTTTATTAGAGTTTTATTTCATGATTTTTTAATGACTTTTTCATAGTTATTCCAGACTCGTGTTTAGGGGTGAGCAAAAAAATCAAAAAATCAATTAAACCGAGAAAACCGAAAAAAATAACCGAAAAAACCAAACCATGAAAAAAAACCGATTAAAATTTTGAAAAAACTGACCAGTTCGGTTCAGTTTCGGTTTTATAAGCCTGAAACCGAAAAAACCGAACCGAACCCAAATCGGAAAAAACCGAGTCAAAACCAAGTCAAACCGAAAAAACCGAACAAAACTGGTTTGAACCGGTTTTTGTCCAAAAAAACCGAACCAAACTGAAACCGGTCAGTTTGAACCGGTTTTGGTTGTTTTTTTTTTAAATTTTGGTTTGGTTACTTTTTTTTGATAAAAACCGAACCGAACCAAAAATGATCACCTCTACTTGTGTTGCAGGTTTAGTGGGTTAACTCGATTGACTCATTGCGCTTCATAATTTATTTTGATTTGCTTTATGTGAGATTATCTGAGTCTCATGATCTAAGTTGCGGATTTAGTCGGGTAACCCGGGCTGACCCATGTCATTTTTTATTTGTTTTTTATGAATTTATCTCTGTCTCATGAATCGAATCATAAGTTTGGCGGGTTAACCTGAGTTGACGCGAATCATTTTTTTCATTGATTTTTTTTTTATTTTCATCATTCGACATTGAGTTATTTGGAAGGTTAACTAGAGTTGATAGAGATTGTTTTTTATTATATTTTTTAATTTTTTAATTTTATTCTTCAACATTGAGTTGATTGATAATTGAGCTTTACAATTATTTTGATTTATTTTATATATGGTTATCATGGTTTCATGACACATGTCGTGAATCTGACAGGTTAACCCAAGTTGACTCGGGTCAATCCAATATATTATTGTCTTAATATTTTTTTAAAAAAAATATCATCTTGAATTTTTTCAGAATCAAACTGCTTTTTTACTGGTCGTTCGATTTGTTCTTTGACCTGTCAAGTTAATTGAATCATATAATATTAGGTTTCATATGGTTTAATATTTTTTAGTCAAAATATATTAGCAAGAAAAAATAATCAGACTCCCAATGTAAAATAAAATCATCCACTGTTCTTGTAGTTTCTATTAGGTTTGACACGTGACAACAAAACTTTATTGCATCTAATAACGAGATCATTCCTGTCTTTGTCTACTTAACATGCATGACGAGATTGAGCTTGATTGCGTGACAATCTTGTTAGAAAGGTGCAAAATGCAACTTTTTGTTTTTGGTAGCAGCAAAAAATTTGATATCATAGTTATAGACCAGATCGAGCTTCGATAGTGTGACAATCTTGTAAGAAAGTTGCTACATGCAACTTGATGTTATAGAGGGTGCTTCATAGTGTGGTAGTGGCTGCTTTTCAAATAATTTTTTATGTTGAAATGCATGCCAATGATGTTTTTTTATTTTTTAAAAATTATTTTTGACATCAGCACATCAAAACGATGCAAAACGTGCAAACTATATTAAATTTTAGCAAAAAAAAAAAAAATTTAAATTTTTTAGAAACGCGGTGCAACAAACATGTTCATAGTTGTTGTACATTGCATGTGTTAGGACTAGATCACTGGTTTCAGGTCAATTATGAGTGTTATTTCTGAATAAACTTTTTTTAAAAATTTCTTCATTGTATCTATCTGGAGTCATTGTGAATCAACTCGTTAAGTATTCAAATTTAATTAAATAAATATTCAAAACAGTTCAACATAAAACCCAACTTGAATTATATCTCAGCCGAATTTAATAACTATATCTAATGTAATCTTTTGGCTCTCGCTGTGCAAGAGTCATAACAAAAAATGTCATTGTCAAAAAAAAAAAAATGCATGGCAAGATTGAGCTTCGATGGTGTGACAATCCTGTAAGAAAGGCGCTGAATACAAATTGAATTGAACCACTTGTCGACAAGGACTCTCTGTACAAGTTAGGTAAGATTGCTTCATGAAATTAAGAAGATGTGTGTGAAAATGGACTTTCGAAATTGCATTCCTATTATATAGTATATACAGATATCTTGATGACGATTTGCCCGTGAAGGCAAAAGGAAGATGCAGATAAGCTTTATAGGTCAACAAGTTGAATTGGAAAGTTAAGTTGCTGCTGCAGTCCTTTTTGCTGCTAGGGTATGGATGAGCTTAATAGCTAGGATATTCATGTTTTTGGCAATATTGACACCCAAAATCTCAGATATCATTAGCAAAAAGATTATTTCATCACGTCAAATTAAATGGTGATGAGCAAATGGATGGCTTGTGTTATTCATAATGCAAAAATCCTAACAACAGGTCAACAGTAGATTTTTTGGTTACGTCAAAGCAGCAGCACTGGTATTGAAATCAAGCCAAAAAGGCTATTTTAGTATGGATCCACAGCCACTAGCTAGGTGGCTAGCCAATTTTGACCACTTACAAAAAGCATGGACTGTAATTCCATGATTATCCATTCCACTTCATTGAAATTAAGACCAGCGCCTCATCCTGGTTCTAAAGAAATCAGACCTAAGATAGACCAGTAATTAAGTCAACTTCGCAAGAGTTTTAATTTAGCCAATGGAGTTTTAGAGCAGTGCAAAATGTAAAGTATTGACTGATTGAGATGGAAAAAGCATCCTTTAAATGCTCAATGATTCAAGACCCTTTTCTCTTTGCTTAGCAGTGGAAGAAAGATAAGAATACCTTTCACTTTGGCTACATCTCTGGTTATAATTGATCTTCATGGAGGATGCTGAAGGGATTGAACTACAAATCACAGGTTAGTCAGATTATTTTTACTATATATGCGCTGCTTCTCCATACATGTACTGCTTATTCTCTTTTCTATATCGAATTTAGTTGTCGTATCAGTGTCCAAAGCATTTGATTAATCTTCCATTCATTTTCTTATGATCTTCTACTTCAATCGAAAACTTAGAATCCAAAATATTCAGAAATTGCTTCAGTAATTAATTGGTGACCAATATGAGATAGGTAGAGCAGTGACTTGTATTATTTAATCCAGTTTTATGTCCTACATAACCCCTTATGAAATAATCCAGCATATGATATAAATGAAGCATGACAAGTTAGTGAAGCCTGTTCTTCTTGAATTAGAATCTGGTTAACTTTCAATATACGCAGTTAACATGCAATCATGCCATGAATACTCATAAATGGACTTAAGGCAAGAATAAGTGTGGGAGATCAAAATCCTCTGCAAGCAATAATCATTTTTCTCTTCGCTTGTTTGTATTCAAGTGAATGGTTTTGCTATTTTCCAGCTGCAGATGATAAAGAGCCAAACTCAAGCAATGATGCCTCCTCTATTAACAACAAAATGCAGCTACCAAAACTCATTCATTACAAGTGGTGGCTCCGAGTGACCTGCTATATACTATTTCTTCTCTCAGGCCAATCTGCTGCCACTCTTTTGGGAGGATTATACTATGACAAAGGTGGGAATAGCAAGTGGATGGCAACGTTTGTTCAATCTGCTGGCTTTCCAATTCTACTTCCCCTCCTTTTCTTCTTCACTTCTTCTATCAATTCCAACACCGCAACAAATCCCATTAGCTCTTCCTTTGCAAACAAACCAGAAGGTCCTAAATTATCCACTCTTACATTTCTATACATTGGCTTTGGGGCACTCTTAACAGGTGACAACTTGATGTACTCATATGGACTATTATACCTTCCTGTCTCCACTTATTCTCTTCTCTGTGCAACTCAACTGGCCTTTAATGCACTCTTCTCCTTCTTCCTTAATTCACAAAAGTTATCTCCATTTGTGCTCAATTCTCTAATTCTCCTTACTGCTTCAGCCTCCCTTCTAGCAGTTAATGCAGACTCTGAGAACTCTGCAGGCATTCCCAGAAGAAAATACGTAATTGGATTTTTCTGTACACTTGGTGCATCAGCAACATACTCTTTGTACCTTTCCCTCGTGCAGCTTTCTTTTGAGAAGGTTATCAATAAAGAAACCTTCTCTACCGTGTTGAATATGCAAATATATCCATCTTTTGTTGCAACTTGTGGCTGTGTGGTGGGACTTTTTGCAAGCAGGGAATGGGAAAGTCTTGAAAATGAGATGAAAGAATATAAAGAAGGAAAAGTATCCTATTTGATGACTCTGATTTGGACTGCTATTACATGGCAAGTTTCCTCAGTGGGTTTGTTGGGGTTGATTTTTGAGGTATCCTCTCTTTTCTCTAATGTCATAAGTACACTGGCTTTGCCGCTTGTTCCCATTCTTGCTGTGATATTTTTCCACGATAAGATGAATGGTGTGAAGGTTATGGCAATGCTGTTGGCAATCTGGGGCTTTCTTTCCTACATTTATCAACATTATCTAGATGATGCTAAATCCAAGACAAGCCTTACCAGTGAAAATGAGGTTGCTGGGGCACAATTAGAGACTGGTTGATAGTTTAAACACACAAGAGAATTAATGTACAAGGTAAGAGCTAGGAAATTTAAGCAAGTCCTATAAATATAGAACAATTGCAGGGAAGAAGTTTCTTTAATTTTGTATAGTCATTTTACTATTTCATCTATTATGGATTTGTGAATAAATGAAAGAAATCAGGTTTGACCTTCACATGCAACTTTTGTTTTTTAGCTGGACAATGGAAGAACATGAAGAAGAAGCTCATCATCGACAAATAAACTATGCAGCTTCTTTTCTAGACTAACGTATTCCTGATACTTGAAAAGCTTGCTCTAGAGTCTCGAAGGACAGCAGAGGAAGAGAGACAGAGAGCGTGTCAGGCCCTGGTTCCTAGTTATGCCCCTGCACTTTCCGATAAAATCCTAGTGTAAGTAGGAATCTCGATAAAAAAGGATTTGTGTTAGAATGGTTATAACTAGTTAGTCAGTATTAATGAATTTTGAATTTAAAAGAGTGTGAATCAATCATTAAACACTTGGGATGTTAAAATACTTCTGTGTTTTAGTTTTCAACATCTGTCCCGGCATTATAAGAAACATATTGCGCGCAAATTTATGCCGGTCTGGTTACAAAAGAATTTCAAGAACAAAGCCTATTACAGAAGCACGTTTAGACTACAATCTTCATAGACTCGGCATGACTATTGCGCAGAGATCGGTTCATTGTGCAGTTTCAATCAATTCATTCTATGGACTATCGTAAATCACTTCCTGTACTCTTGTCTCACCTGGCTTGAGCTAACAAGTAGCTTAGCGAGGAGCTCAAGAGGCATGATACATGCTGAAATAATCTTCAGCTTTGTTGCTGTGTCAGAAACTAAAGCTGAGAAGCTTAAATCAGACTATATTTTTAGACCTGCTGGCAGTAAGTTGTCCATTCTATTCTTGCCAGTCATTTATATATATATATATATATATATATATATATATATATGGAAAAGTTAGAAAAATACAATAACGAACTTGGTCTCTGTATATAGACCTCCGATACAGAGATATCTTGAAGCTGTAATTTAATTGATTTACAATAATTAGACCTTGAGGGATCAAATTTGAAGCTTAAAGAAATGTGCAGTCCTATTTTTTTTTGCCAAAATCAAGAACTGATTTGCACGATCAAGAAGCAAGTTCATGTGCTTTTTTTTTTTGTACTTAACTTGTTTTTCAATCTATCCCACTTCATTGATTTTATTTGAGATTTGACTTGGTAGTTTGTTTTAGTTGTCTTGATACGAGAATCATATAATATCAAGATAAATTTTTGATGTTCTGTTAATTTTTAATTTTACAAAATAAAATAGAATTAATTTAATTAAAAAAATATTAAGTCACTAAAATTAAAACTAAAACAAAGTACAAGGACTAAGGTAAACAGGCAAGGAAAATAAACGTGCCTACAACTCATGCACCAACAAGAGGAAGGGTTCCATGATCTTTAGATGGAGCGTGCGACATTCAACAACAACCAAAATAATGTCTTTTGCAGCGGCATTATAGGAGTGAGCACAAAAACTAAAAAACCGAGAAAACTGAAAAAAAAATTAACTGAAAAAACTGAACCGGTAAAAAAAACCAATTGAACCGGTTTATATATTTAGGAAAATGTTTGGTTTGGTTTGGTTTTCGATTTTGATGTGCCTGAACCGACCAACTCCAACCGAACAGGTTCGGTTTAAAAATGAAAAAAAAAATCCAAGTCACGGGCCACCTCCTCCCTCTCATTAGCCATTAGGCATCAACAACCCTAGCAGACCATTTATCATTTCTTTTCCTTTTACACAACCGCCGCCTTCCCTCCCATTAACCCTTTGAATGCTTTCACAGTTTGAAGGTTTCCTTTCATTCACAGCTTCCATGCTCTCTGTCTCTCATTTCTCAAATGATTTGGATATGAGACATAGATTGGATTCTAAAGGTCAATGTAAAGGAAAAGTAATTGATTACAGGTAAAGCTTCAATATTTCCTTTTAACATTTGAGTCAAATTTATCTTCTTCTTTTCCAATCTTCCATGCTCTCTGTCTCTCATCTCTCAAACTTGCCATGTCAAAGGTGAATTGCTGATGATTCTTCTATTGATTTACTTGATTCTCCTTCATGGGTTACGACATAAAAAGATCCCACCTCAATTACCTGAGAGGGATTATTTTGGGTCTAGAAGCTGAAGAGTGTCCAGAAAAATCAAAGCAGTGATTGCTAAGAACTGATACTGTTTTTTTGCAATTATTTTTTCCTTTGCAAGAAGTTGTAACAATGAGAACAACGTTGTTGATTCTTAGAAGATGACATCTTGACATTGCATTTCGGTTTAAACCAGTTTGGAAGGGAAAAAACCGAACTGAACCAAAATTAATCGGTTTGAACCGGTTTTCAGTTCGGTTCGGTTTCAAAACTTAAAAAAAATAAAATTGATTTGGTTGTTTATTTGGTCCAAAATTGGACCGAATCGAAAATGCTCAGCCTTAAGCGGTACTAAAAGCTTATTGTTATGATTTTATACTAATAACCCCTTAAGAGTCTTTATTTGATTTTGTGCCATGACGATTTTGTAGTCCTCGGTTAGTTTAGTTTTAGAATTGAAGCCTTGATTTTTATATAAAAAAAAATTGATTACTTTACATAATTAGTTTTTACAAATATTACTATGAATAAACAACAATCATAAAATAATTATAAAAAATATTATCTAAATTATATTTGAAAGATTCATTCTTTACTTACAATAAAATCAATATAAAAAATTTGGATCATCTACAGTTTCATGAGATTAACGTGTAGAAGCATATCCTTAAAATTACATAACGAATGAACTTAGTTTCAATTAACATGCCAACTTGGTCCAGCAATACCTTTTATTGTCAATAAAAAATAGTTATAAAAATATATAAAAAATATTTACGTGTGTAAAACATTTAGCCATTTCATATTTAATAATTTGATTATTATGGACAATGAAATGAATCGTAAAATTTTATAATAGGTTCAAATTTTATACTATAAAATACAATATATCTATATTGTAGACTAAAAAGACTTGTAAAAACCCCGTAAAAGCTTTATAAATATAAATATAAATATATAGAGTTGAAAAAATATATTCTTATAAAAGAATTTAGATATACAAATATAGCATTTGTTTATATTTAACAAAATTAAAAATAAGTAAAAATCATTGATGGTACTTATATTTTCAAAATTTGATTAAATTAAATTATTTATTAATAATTTGACCATGAGTGTGTTTGATATTATGATAATAATTGTTTTTTTAAATATATTTTACTTGAAAATGTATTAAAATAATATATTTTTTTATTTTTAAAAATAATTTATAATACAGTATATTAAAATAATTTAAAAATATAAAAAATAACTTCAAATAAAAAATAAAAAATTCAAAATTTTAAAAAAAATCAGCCGTTTCGTCATCGAAGACTCACTATTTACTTTTCCCGTTAATTGACTAAGAAACCCATTAGTTGACTTGTAAAAAACAATGCCATGTGTCAATCTAGTCCTTATATGAAGTAGATGCTAAAATTTAAAATTCAAGAAAAAATATGAAAATGAAAAAAGATCTAATAAAAAAAAATCTAATCTAAAGTAGATTTTATAATATTTTTTTATGAAAGGATAAATGTAAAGTAACAGCTAACAAAGTCTATAGATGCATTTTATTAGTTATATAATAATACAATAGTTTGAATGTAATAAATATATTTAAAGTAAATCAATGGAAGGAAGTTTAATATTTTAGTAAAATACGTTTTTTTTTAATGGTGAATCATACACATTTGAAATAAAAAACCATAAATAAGGCTAAAATGGCTAAAAACTAAACAGAGGTTATTGAATGACTAAAAAAAAAGGGAAGTACAGGCGGATAGTGTGTGACAAAATTATTAAATAGAAAGGTGTAATATGATCACATTCGAAAACTACAGGGACCAACAGTGATTTTTAGCCATTAAAAAAAATACGATAAGCGATGACCTAGTGGGAGTTCAAATTCGAGTCACGGGGAGGTCCACTCCAATTCAAACCAACCATAAGGTTAGCTGACGTGGCGCATTAGTATAAATGACACATACTTTCTCTCTCCCTCAAATCCCAAATAATCGAAATAAAAACAAGAAAAGCGAAAATAGCTCTCTTTATCTTTCTCCTCTACCTGCTCTCTGTCACAATCACTTCGTGTTTTTTAGTTTCCGTTTTGCGCTCCATTTCAAATTCAAAAACAATCGCAACTACCTCCTTGCAGAAACATCTTGCAGTTACAGAAGAGAAACCTAAGGTTTCTTCTTCTCAAATGGCTACCATGGAGAGCTTGATTAGTCTTGTTAATAGAATACAGAGGGCCTGTACTATTCTCGGTGACTACGGCGGTGACTCTGGTGGCGCCGCTGCCGCTTCTTTGCCTACTCTCTGGGAGTCTCTTCCCTCTGTCGCCGTTGTTGGTGGCCAGGTCCTCCTCTCTCTCTATATCTCCACTCACACTGTATTTTTGTTATATATATTTGTGTGTTTTGGAAATCTGAAGTGGACGCGGTTGTTTTTGAAAGTTTCTCTTTATTTTCCTCTTATTTTTTTACATTGTTTTTCCGTGTACCGTGCACGCATACGTATCATGTCTTTATATGTGTTGCATACGTATGATTTTTTATGTGTTTTGATATTTTTAGTGAGTGTAGTAGTTGTTTTTGAGCTGTTAAGGTCTGCTTTGTATTTCTGTTTCAAATGAGAATTTGTTTTTTGTTCTAAGGATTTTATTTATTTTTCTCTTAACTTGAATAAAATTAATTTATCGAAAATGCAAATAAAACAATTTTTTGGCCATATATTTATGTATATCCAAGTGTATATTTATATGTATATAGGTAATAAATATTACAATATGTATGCTTTTGTGTATTTATTATTGTAGAGTTCTGGAAAGTCATCAGTGTTGGAGAGCATTGTGGGTAGAGATTTTCTTCCAAGAGGATCAGGTAAATTTTCAATTTATGTTTTTCTTTATTTTGTTGATTTTAGTTTAAAATCTGATTGGATGCTGAGAAATTTAAAAGAAATAATAGAAAATGTGAATGTTTTCTTAGTTATTAAAGTTTCAAGTCAATTGAGTCAAACTACTTTAGCAAATAGTTTTATATTTACTTCCTGGTTTGTTTTGTGGAACATTTTTTTGGTCCTGCAGTTTCCCCTTTTCTTTCTCCTACCTTCTTAGTTTTGGACTCTGTTTTGTTGTTTACATGTGTGAATTGAAACTGAAACTTAAAAAAAAATGCATAAATTGAAAGTTTTGGAATTATTAGTTGATGTGACTTGAGGAAAAAAAGAAGAAAAGTTGAAGTTTTGAATTTTTTTTGTTTCTCGCTTGTTTGGATTAATTACATCAATAATGTTTTGCATAAAATTTGGGTTATATACTGGTATAGTTTGAAATTTGATTGCACTTTAAGATTGAAAAGAAAATGAAAAATGAAATTTTTTTAAGTTTCCTTGGTTTGATTGACAAGAAAAAAAATTCCTTCCACGTTTTATTTCTTATGGTTTTCGTGCGATTTTCAGGGATCGTGACAAGGCGGCCTTTGGTTTTGCAACTGCACAAGACAGAACCAGGGATAACTGAGTATGCAGAGTTTCTTCACAAGCAAAGGGAGAGATTCACAGATTTCGGTATGTGATCTGTTATGCTGATTATAATGTATGATTGCGTTACTTAGTTACATAATCTTTCAGAAAGTAGTTAAGTGTTTGTTTTCTGGTGAAAAATGCTGACCAGATAAATGTGTCTTATCTCCCAGCCTGCTCCAGATTCCCTCTCTGTTAACACTTTTGACATTTTGCGTTGTTTTTGTGCTTCTGAATTTTGATATGATTAGATGATTTATTTGAGATGACATGTTTCAAACATAAGGGTTCTAATGGCTTTCCGACTAAAATTTTGATAGGTTTCATAGTTGAACTTTTCTCATGGTATATTGGTTGGCTACTTTCTTCCAATAATTCAAATTTGATCTCTCTCCTTATTTGGCCATATTAAGTTGTTTATCAGAAACTGCCACTGTTACAAGATATAAGTTATTTGGCTATACAATGTTTGTGTTTCTCTACCCTTTTCTTATCTTTTGGAGTAGAAGGTACATTTACCAGTGGTTAACTGTATTTCTTCGTGTGCAGCTATGGTCCGAAAGGAAATTCAAGACGAAACTGATAAAATTACTGGGAAGTCAAAGCAGATATCTCCTGTTCCTATTCATCTGAGTATCTACTCCCCAAATGGTAAAAGAACTTGAGCTGTGCAGCAAACATCATATTACATCTATTTTCCGGAACACTATTTATAATGACCCTTATCTTGACTGGATCATAATAGAATTACAATTTCGTTTTGCATATATCAATTTCTTGCAGAATGTTCACGGTATATCATTTTTTTTTCCTTTTGCAGTTGTTAACTTGACTTTAATAGATTTGCCTGGTTTAACAAAAGTTGCAGTAGGTACACTTCTCTTTCCTTCTCTTGTATGATTCTGCCCTTTCTTCTGTTAAAATGTGTGTGCTATATTTATTAGTTTCTTCATTCATCCATCAAGTGCATAACTAGAGATGTTTGTTAATGATAGAGGGTCAGCCAGAGAGCATTGTTAAGGACATCGA
The DNA here is from genome assembly GCF_000002775.5 of Populus trichocarpa. NCBI lineage: Eukaryota > Viridiplantae > Streptophyta > Magnoliopsida > Malpighiales > Salicaceae > Populus > Populus trichocarpa. Next base: position 12,167,685 of record NC_037285.2, on the reverse strand, counting down.
GAATATGGTTCGTTTATATGTTGAGAAGGTAGATCAAACTTATTTTTGAGCAATTTATTGATAAAATTTATCACTTTGAGCATTAGATGTAATATTCATATCATAAATTGCTAAAAATATGCACAATTTGTGGATTTAAGATTGTATACACTTCTGTAGATTTATATATACACTTACACTAATGACTAGATTTACTCGATTATTGCATGTCTACCCTCTTTCTTTCTCTGAGTTTGTGCAATGGTTCTCTTCATCAATTATGCTTTCTAATTTGCCTCTCTGGAGGACTCTTGTTATTTGTCTTTAGCAAAAGCAAAATTTTGGTGGCTAAGGGAGACTTGATTAGGGGCTCCACCCGCACCACATGTGTGCTCCAAACCACAGTAGAAGCTCTAGGAGTTTCATTTTATTAGTCTTTCCGTTTTCAGTGTTTTTAAACTACTGTATAATGTCTGTTTTCCATTGATCATAATGAATGAAGTTTCCAATACTTTGTGATTGGTTTTTGATATGAATGTGTGAGGTATTGCTACTTTTTTTGGTTAATATTTATCTGTTGTTTTTTCCATGTAATCAATCTCTATTTGTTAATTGAAAGGATGTTAGTGTGTTCTGTCTCTCTTTTCATGAAATTCAGTTGTATGACTTGCTTTAGGGAATTGGTTCAGCTTTCTCTTTGGCCTAAAGCTCTATTGGTAAAAAGGATGGGTAGGTTGGAGTAATTAAGGTTGGGGTTTGGAACATTATCCTGCAGAAGTTGGGAAAAGGAATTTTTTTTTTTTTTATCATCCCAAATTTGTGAGAATTGATAAATATATCTATTTTCAAGTTCTTTATGATCTGCTTCTGCCCCCCTACGTTTTAATGCACTAATATGTGACCAATGGAATGCAGCCAAATTGCATTATTCTGGCCATAACTCCAGCCAATCAAGATATAGCAACATCTGATGCTATCAAACTTGCTAGAGAAGTTGATCCAGCAGGTTTTACTTTCTGCTGTCTTATTTTTTTTAGGACTCACCCCAGCCTTTCATGGTGCATTCCCCAACTTTTTTTTTTGGGTGTTCTTTCCTTGATGTGGAGTTTTTCTGTTTCTTTCCAGGTGAAAGGACATTCGGGGTGTTGACAAAGCTTGACTTGATGGATAAGGGAACAAATGCACAAGATGTAAACTTTCTTGCTTTTCTCTGTTCTACTGCAATTCTGTAGTACTGAAATGTTTCGCTTCAGTCTAGATGATATGTAAAAAATATTGATCCGTTCTATCAATTGAGTCCAAAATGGGCATAATTAGAGCATTCCATATGTTTTATGACTGCAAATAAAAATCAAACAATCCCCCTTGTACTTTAATAAGTTATGTTAGTGAGCATGTGTTTCTTTGCATTTGATAATTTATACTTAATTACATTCCTCTCTGTGTAATTTAAGGTTCTTGAAGGAAGGGCTTACCCGCTTCAACACCCTTGGGTTGGAATTGTTAACCGCTCTCAAGCTGATATTAATAAAAATGTGGATATGATTGCTGCTCGTCGAAGGGAGCGCGAGTTCTTTTCCACCAGTCCTGATTATGGACACTTGGCTGGCAGAATGGGTTCTGAATATCTTGCAAAACTTCTGTCCAAGGTTCAATTTCTGCTTTATATGCGAATCTGACAACATTTTATCCACTTGTTGTTATCCCAACTTCTTTATCAATTGCTAAATGTCAAGTCTATTAGGGTGAAATTCTTCTTTTCACCTTATCCCCTAGTTTTCAGAAACTAACTCTGCATGTCTAATGTAATGTTGACAGTTTTCCAACTTATGTTAGCATTTTTCCACTTGTATAGTTTTTTCTCAATTCCATGTACAATTGCTGATCACTAATGAGAATTGATGTGTTTCTAGCACTTGGAATCTGTAATTAAAACTCGCATACCAGGTATCACATCTTTAATAAATAGAAGCATCGATGATCTTGAATCAGAGTTGGATCACCTTGGTAGACCTGTTGCAATTGATGCTGGGGTGAGGAGTTCATGTACTATTTGTTTATTGTTGATAGATGGACATCAGCTGGGTTGATTATTTACTATTTGTTTTTATGTGTGTGTAACAGGCTCAGCTATATACTATTCTAGAGTTATGCCGAGCATTTGATCGTGTATTCAAGGAACATTTGGATGGAGGGTACCATAACAAACTTTGTTTTTCACCATTCTTTCTGTTAATGAAACTGTTTCCAGCTGTTAGTGGAAGCAGCATCATAACACAATTTGTTGCTTCATTTTGAATCATATCAATAGTAAATAAATAAGGCCAGGTCTCAGTTTTGATTGATTTTGTGCTCAAGGGAAACATGCATAGTTGCATTGAAGGAATTCTCATTCTCTTGATTCAAGTGCACTTGTTCTTTCATGTTATATTTGAATAGATCAATCTTACAAATGCCCATCAATTCTTCATTATGAGCTGTTTTTTTTTTATTAAACCTCAGGCGTCCTGGTGGTGATCGAATTTATGGAGTTTTTGACTACCAGCTTCCTACTGCTTTGAGGAAGCTTCCATTTGACCGTCACTTGTCTCTGCAAAATGTAAGAAAAGTGGTTTCAGAGGCAGATGGATATCAACCTCATCTAATTGCACCAGAGCAAGGTTATCGACGTCTTATTGATGGTGCACTTAATTACTTCAGAGGCCCTGCTGAAGCTTCTGTAGATGCCGTAAGTAACCATGTTTCTTGTTTTAAACTTCCATCATCTGTTCTTCATGGTGAGTTTTCATATTAAGTAACTGATAATGATGGATAAGGAATTCTTATATGTTCATGAGATGTTTGCTGGTCTGAAGGCTCAGGAAATTTCAGGGCTATGGATGATATCTGAGTGATATGTATTCAAAACATTACAGAAGAAAAATAAATGGAAGTTTGGCTAACGTTCAGGAATCCTTTTCAAAGTTAATTCAAATAAGTAGTGTCTTTTAAGAATAAGAGTCTCTGGATACGTAACAAAGGTTTGCATCACAAGATGTGGTCATAAAATTCTGTCTCAACTTTCATCATTCCTTAATATGAATTTTGTCAGATCTTATCCAGTCATGGAATCTGCAATATGTTCTGTTGATTGGTGTTATCTCGCAGGTTCACTTTATTTTGAAGGAGATCGTAAGGAGGTCAATTGGAGAAACCCAGGTTTGGAATTCAGAAACTTTACAGGTGTATGACTGGAAAAGGTCTAGAAAGAATGATAATTAGTGATTTGAGAAATGAACAGGAGTTGAAGCGCTTTCCAACTCTTCAAGCTGAAATAGCTTCTGCAGCCTATGATGCACTGGAGAGGTTCCGTGAAGACAGCAAGAAGACAACTTTGAGGCTGGTGGAAATGGAATCCTCTTACCTGACTGTTGATTTCTTCAGGAAACTTCCCCTAGAGGCGGAGAAGGGTGGAGATCCAACTGTCTCTAATGTAGACCGATACGCAGAGGGGCATTTTCGTAGAATAGGATCAAACGTATCTTCTTATGCTGGTATGGTGTCTCAGACACTGAGGAATTCAATTCCAAAGGCTGTGGTTCATTGTCAAGTGAAGGAGGCCAAGCGATCTTTACTGGATCACTTCTATACCCAAGTGGGTAAAAAGGAGGTAGGGAAAAAACCTTGGCATTTCTGATTCTCCAATGGGGATTTGATGTCATATAAACTTGTTTTTTTTTTTATTATTATTATTTACCATTTGCCTACTGCAAGAAAATTACAAGTACGTGTTTTATTGATTTTTCAGTCATTTGTTCTGTAGGGAAAGCAACTTGCAGCATTGCTAGATGAAGATCCTGCATTGATGGAAAGGAGGCAGAAATGTGCAAGAAGGCTTGAGTTATACAAAAATGCAAGGGATGAGATTGATTCAGTCTCATGGGCTGCATGAGATGAATCATGAAGAGAAAATTTGATATAGTTAGTGACTGACAGGCATGATACGGCAGGCGGATTATATTAGCCTCTCGTGCAGCCAATCCCAGTTTTTTCAGCTGGGATGATTTTTTATATATCCTGAATTTGTCTCTGTTGCAAGTCCTTCAACCGCTCTCATTTGCGGATGTCTAGTAGATTGCTCTTATAATCCTTACTCAGGAATTTTTTTTTTATTGTTTAGTATTGTGATGGTGGTGGTTTTTTTTTCATTTTAAAATGTAGTTAAATAATATTTTTTTATTTTTTTAAATTTATTTTTAATAGTAATATATCAAAACAATAAAAAAATTAATTTAAAATTTTGAAAAACGCACTAGCGCCTTCCCAAATGCTTCTTGACTTTCCTAGTTTGAAATCTAGCTTATTCCCTTTTAATCCTTGTGAATTGAAAAACTTAGATGTTATCAATTTGTACATTTATATAGTACAAAATACACATTTGTGACATGCCATCAAATCGTTTCCAATTAAAAATGGTTTATTGTTTGAAGCAAATCCGAACCCGGTTTTTTTTTTTTTTTTTTGTCATTTAGCATTCTCTCTTGGAGCATTAGTAACCGCAGCCCGTTTCTAGCCATGATCTTCAACCCATTTATTATTATTATTATAACAATATCTAAATAAGCTAAATTTTGACTCATTTGACAAAAAAAAAAAAAAAAAAACTTGTTTTCCAATCCTCTTTTCACTTGAAAACATCTAAAAAAAAAATAACATAGACTTCAATATACCCGCTATTAACCTCACATTACCCTTCAATCTCCCTAAAAACAAAAAACAACCCGATGAAAAAATATTCTAGAGCCTCGATCTACGATCTTTCACTAAATTAAAGGTTAAAAATACTCTAATAGAACTTCCCTTACTAGATAGAATCTATTAACACTAAGAATAATTTTATTTTGCCAAATACATTAACCGAAACAACATTTTTTTATGTCATGAGAATCATATATAAGATGGATCAAAACAAATCATCAAAAGTCCATGTTTTGTAAAATGAACAAATTAAGAAAAAAAACTCCATACTAAAAAAGAAAAATTTAAGGATAAAAAGAAATATCGAGTATCACTATTATAATCCATAATATAATATGTTTGTATGTATGTGAAAACTAGGTGATCTTGTAGTTTTTTTTAATTAATATCCAAAAAAAAAAATATTTTTGCATCAGATAATAAACTTAGGAGCTCATTTGGTATTATAGTAGTATTTTTTTAAGTGTTTTTCGCTTGGAAATACATCGAAATAATATTTTTTTAAAAAAAATTATTTTAATATCAGTACATCAAAACAATTTAAAAACAATCATAAAAACATAAGTTGAAGCAAAAAAAAAAAAAAAAACAATTTTTTTCAAAATCATTTTTAAAACCCAACCAACAAGCTCTAAATCATTATATCACCACGGCCCCTATCCCAAATTCCTAAATCAGAAACTTCCCGTTCACTTTGACCCCTTCATTTCTCAAAGGTCTAATTATTTTAGCCAATGATGAAAGCGAGACTCAAGTTTCCATTCTCTTTTTCTCTTTTTTTTTTCCAGATTTATGGAAAAAATTTACAACATGAGAAAACTATTATTTAATCCTGTGTTTTTAATAGAACAATGAGTTAATAACTTAATTAATCTTTATGTTTTTAGTGTCAATCCCTTTAATTTTTAAAAATAAATCTATAAACATTAGCGGGCTTTTATATTTGTCTATAACTTAGTCATTTTATTAGTTTTCTATGATAATTTAATTGTTTTTTTTTAAATGTCTTTTATTTTTATTCAAAAATCTTAGTCTCACTTCCTAAAGGCAAAAATAAGATTGCATTTGAAAAGACACTTTGAGCATTTACAGAAGAATTTAACTGTCAAGATGCTATTATTAGACCTCATTTGACAACGCAAGCCCTTAATCAAGCTTGTGAGCTTATTCAAGCCTGTGATCGTGATCCTTGTTCAAGCAGTATTTTTACAGGTTGAGCAGTAAATAATGGTGGAAAGATGAGCAGTAGTACACTATTTTGCCAATGAATTATTCAAACTACAGCTTTTCCTGCACTCTCAAGCTCTTCCAGTGCTGCCCAGAGTTTCGGATCATTATAATCCTTGAGGAGAAAGGTAGGGTTTGCTTCCATCAGCGCATGCTCTGGGTTTCCTGTAGTCAACCCAACAACGGGCAACCCAGCTGCCACTCCAGCTTTTATCCCTGAAACAGAATCCTGTTCAAGTGAAAACCAGAAAAGCAAAGCATCAGATTTCACGAAAGAACAATGGCTTGGAGCAATATTTGGAGGGAGCTGAGGGAAGAAGGGATACCTCAAATACAAAAGTGTGGTCTTTTGACACCTTGAGTGCTTCAAGAGCCTTCAAGTAGGGGTCTGGGTGTGGTTTTGGATGCTCACATTCACTTCCTATTATAAGAGCTTCAAAGAAATCTGTGAGCCCCAGAATCGATATGATGAGTTCAGCATTCTCTCTTGGAGCGTTAGTAACTGCAGCCCGTTTCAAGCCATGATCTTCAACCCATTTCTTCATTTTGTATAAGCCATTTACAGCCTTCAATCTTTCTGGGACCAATCTGTTTTTCCATTGGAGAAATCTCGTGGTAAGGGTAAGGGCTTCATGAAACTTCTAACTATATAAGAACATTGGCATTTTACCTCCGAAACAAAGCTTCTTTATCAGCAAGAAATTTCATGCCTCCTTCAATATCATCAGGGAAGAGAACCAAAGCCATATCTTCATTATGCTTGCCAGAAAGTTTCTCAGAGAAGAACTTCTCGGTAATAGGAACCCCTCCGTTGAAATTTATCTATTACAAACCAAAATGTTGGTTAATCCCCTCCACTTCATTTTGTGTAATTTAACTCATTTGATTATTGATCAGAAACAACGACCCTATTCATTAAACAAATTACCTCTTGAAGCATTTCTCGAAAGGTAAAATAGTGAAGGGGATCAGAATCGCATAAAGTTCCATCAACATCAAATAATACAGCTTCCAGTGGAGCAAATCCAGAAAGAGAGCTTTTTCTGCATCCAGAAAACGAAGACAATTGAATCAAGATCATCAATCGCCATGGCTCGTGAGTCGTGCCCCTGATTTCTTAACCACCAACTAAGCATCAAAATTGCATCTTCAGTCCAGTTTGCTTATCATATCATGCGCAGTGACTTGGTTATTATTATTTTCAATCCACTTTTATCCATTTCCACCCCCAGGGCCTAATCTATTTTCCACAAAAAAAGCTGAGATGTTTGAACTTCAGGCAACGTGAAAATGAAACTCTTTTTGGATCTGGTTTTTGTTTCAATACCATTAGAAACATCATTTCCATCTTCGTGCTTACCATCCATTTAAAATTTGTATTACATTCAATAAAGAGGATCCATGAAATAATCAACCGAGAAAACAATATTTGGCTACTTAGGTGGATTACAGAAAACAAGGGGTGTGTTTTCAGCTGTCCTAACACTCAGCACCACTTGATCCGATGGATTCATTACATTTTTTATTTTTGTGTCTCAACTCTGAAGTTTTATGCTAACGCTTTTACTAATATCTGCTAAAATCTCTCCCTAAATGATACATGTAATTAAAACATAAACAAAACACCTGGTGTAGAACCAGGTAATTAATTACAAAACAGGACGGAGTGGATTGAGACTGAGACACAGAATCATAGGCAGTAAAACCTTTTTGGTTTTCTAAACATCCATTGACGTACACAATCAACATTAAAACTTGGAAACGAAGATCAAGCACGAAACGAGATTAAGAGAAATACCTCTCAACCGAGTTTTCACCAGAAGAAACTGTCATTGCTTTAATTTGATGCGAGGCTGCAAATAGCACAAGGGTCTATCTATATACTCTTTGAGAAGACAGAGCTTGTTCTTCTTCAAGGGGGTATTGAATGAACAAGAGGTCCAAGAGCCCACGATATTTGAAGAGAACCAAATAGGAGAATCTATAAAAGGGGAGCAAAAGACGCGAGTGGGCTGGTTCACTGCCTTCTTTTTTTCTTGTTCCGTGACTGTATTGTGCTGTGCATGTCAGCAAGTGGCTCAAAGTGCTTTTCATATCTTATTAATTTTTTTAAGCTATTGCATTTCACGTTACTACTCTGTAGTCTATTAATAAATGCTGACATGATCACGGCCCGAGGCATTGCAATATTAACAAACATCTCCTAGTCTAGTATTTTGTTTTTTCGTCTAGCTGATACTCTTTAAATCCTAACACATAAATTTATCCCCCCCTACTGTAGTTTGAATAAAAAATCTCAACATAAACCCTGACTGCCAAGTTAGCTAGATTGGATTGTGCCATTATCATTCTGTGAATCGGTGAAAGGTTGGAAGGGTTCATTCTGCCTATTTGCAAAGACGTGGCTCCGAAAGTGACAAGAGTTCCAAATAGTAATCATCAGAAAATGCATAATCAGATCATAATGATCGAATATAAATTTGTTTTCAGATTACACACCGAAAGTAGGATACAATTGTGGATAGTGATTCCATTTATTTTCAAGTGATTATCCCAATACCTTTGAGAAGCACTGCATATGCATGTTCTATATGAATGTTAGGAGTGACACATCCCCTAAAACCAAATGGACGCCATTCATTATGGGCCAATGCGCTTGATGTCAGACCGCAAGCAGCTTCAGGGGGTAAGATACGCAAGTTCTATTGGAAAAGAATTATTCAGGTAAATCATAATCCTTCTAGTTACCAAGGAGATTATTCAAGCAGTAGGTTTTGCAGCAGCTGCTTGCTTATCAAGTTCTTCCAGAGCTGTCCACAACTTTGGATCTTCATAATCCTTTATAAGAAGTGTAGGCTTTGCCTCCAGCAATAAATGTTCTGGGTTTCTGGTAGTTAAACCAACAACAGGCATCCCGGCGGCCACCCCAGCTTTTATGCCTGAAACAGAATCCTAACCAAGGAAAAACAGAACAGAATGTTAGGAAAATCTCCCGAGCTTCAGAAGCTTAGAAAATAACAAATCTAGGAAGAAGGCCAACCTCGCACACAAAGGTGTGGTCCTTTGACACATTGAGTACTTCAAGAGCCTTCAAGTAGGGTTCTGGGTGTGGTTTGGCATGTTGACACTCATCCCCAATGATAACAGCATGAAAAAAATCTGAGAGGCCCAGAAGTGAGATCATGAGTTCAGCATTTGCTCTTGGAGCATTCGTAACTGCAGCTCGTTTCAGCCCACGGTCTTCAACCCATTTCTTCAATTTGTATAGACCATTTATAGGCTTAAGTTGCTCAGATGCCAACCTGTTTCAAATAGAAGAGGTTACATGGTTTGGACCAAGAGAGAATCTCAACAGAGGAACTAACTAGTAGGTGATCTACCTTCGGAACATGGCTTCCTTATCCTCCGTGAATTTTAAGCCTCGCTGGAGATCATCGGGAAAGAGGGACAAAGCAATATCCTCATTATGCTTGCCAGCAATATTCTGAACAAAGAATTCCTCCGTAATTGGGACCCCGTCATTGAAATTTATCTGTTGGACAACGCAATGTGATTAGTTCTCCAATCTGGATTAGTAGTTTTCAAAAAGTATAGCTTAAGTGATAGGTCTATCAATTAGACAGCATGATTTAACATATTCACCTCCTCAAGGAAAGAACATCTCCTGTTACAGCTTTGCATGGTGTGATGCACATGTGTGTGGAAGAAAAATATGATCACAACACAATGAAGACCTGAGTTTTCAGTACAGAAGCATTACCTCTTGAAGCATTTCTCGGAAGGCATAGTGGTGGAGGGGATCTGAATCACAGAGAGTCCCATCAACATCAAATAGTATCGCTTCCAAAGGAGCAAGCCTGGAGAGAGAGAATGTACTGCATCCAATTTAAAAAAACAAAAAAACGAGTGTGATCAAATAATGAAGAATCCCAAACGGCGAACAGTACAAATCTTTTATCACCAGCTTATCAGGCAGTTACTTTAGCATCAAGAACCAGTGTCAAAACCACTTTGCCACTAGATTGAGTCACTAATATCCTTTCTCGTCATTCATTTTCTTCCAACATTACATGATTTTGACAGGAGGAAAAAAAAAAATATAAAAAACTTGTCCATTTTAGCTTGTTTCATCAGGCACATGTCTATGTATGAAAGATGTGGGCTCCTAATTATGATTTAAAGTGATAACAGGACAGTTACTAACTTATTAAAAGCATTCATAGCCAACAGTTCCAGATTTGGGAGCAACCAACTACTTTGAACCTATCATATCCTAGCTAGCTTCCACCACCAGTTCCTATCAACAGCACTCATGCTTCGATTAAAAAGGAAGATCAATCCTAACAAAAACAACTACGTTTTGGGAAACTTATAAGACCTCTGTATACCCTCGATGAATTGTCCTAAGATAATTGTCAAAAGAAGAAAAAATAATATCGAGAGCAATGCATGCAATATTATCTAGCAGATCACAGGGGAAAATAATAATAACAGACTTGTGGGTCTTCCCATTACTGAATCAATACGTATATGATGGAACCTCTAAAATGCATTAAGAAACAAGATTATGAAAATCAAGTCCATGGTTAGATGGATCATAACTCCAAAAATAAAGAGAAAACCAACATCAAAAGAATGAAATAAAAGAGACGAACACAAACACATTAATGATCTTAATTTGTATACAAATCTAAGAACTTAAAAGGACCCAATAAATAGCTTGCAAATATTAAAAGAAAAAAAGGAAAAAAAACGCACGCATCATCAACAATATTTTCTGCAGAAGAAACCGTCATGTTGTGATGTTAGGAAAGCCTCGAGTGTATTTGCTTGCTTTATGTAAAAAACAAATATAAAAATGGTTTGTGTTGTGAAGTATGATATATGAAAGGGGCTGGTTTATTGAAATAATTTAAAGAGAGAATATAAAAGAGAATCAATTGTTGGAGGTTGAAAGATTCCAGTTGCCGACTTGCGTTGCCTTTCTGTCCCCTAATCTCTATTGTTTTGTTTTTTTTATTATAGCTCCCCGATTTTTCTACAAATATGAATTGATCCCCCTTTTCTTACAATTTCTTTGGATAATAGACCATTAGTAATTTTTACCAAATATCTTCTCCAATTAAGTGAGTTCCATCAGCATAATGGTTTAAATTTTGAGCACAGTGGCTTAAGATTAATGGAGATCTTGAGCAAAATAGTCTTTTAAAATTATTAAAAAATATTTTTTTATGTATGTCAGACAAACAAAGCCTTGAATAATTTTCATTTTATACTTGGAATCGTTTTTTAAACGAGGGTAATTTTTATTTCATAAAATATAATTAACAAATATATTTTATTTATTTATTAGATCTATTATTAAGTGAAGATCTTGGGTCATTATTTAAGTGATCGGCTCCGATTTTAATATATGATATAAAAAATTTACGGTCTGATTTCTTAGCTTTAATTATATTTTATTTATTTTTAAAAATTACTAGTTAAAACATGATAGCTGGTAAAATAAACTTGTCACGAGTATTATTATTTTTTTAATAAAACTGGCATTGTTTTTAAAGATAATTCAATCTTTGCGGAAAAATTATTAATGATTTTAGTTATTGAAATTCATATTTGTGATTTTAAAAAAAATATTATACAATGAATGTTGATGAAAATAAATTAAGATTTTGAAAATCAAAATACTAAGTAGTATTTAAATCTCGAATGTCACATTTCTGTGGCATGCCTGTGACGTATTTTAATATAAGGACAATTAATGAATTAATGAATAACAAAAAGCATCCCTAAATACAATTAATTAAATCTTACATGATAGGCATAATATGGAATTATATCAGATTAATTAATTACAAAGAGTTGTGCGTAGTAATCTAAGGCTAAAAGCAACGGGTAAGAATATTCTCCTATTATTCCAACAACTCCACTTCAAAAGATTAGATTGCCTGACCTTTCAAAGTCTTCGAACCAATAAATTGACTCCATTTTCTCTCTATGAATAGTAATCTAAGGCTAAACGCAAACAACGTGCAAAAAATAAATAAGGACGCACTGACATAAAAGACATAAGAAAATACAAAAACAAAATAGGCGAAACATAAAAAATATATATATATATATATATATTTCTCAGGTTTTGGTACCTCTAAACATTCCCCCCAACATGATGTTGAATTATTTTTTTTGGAAAATATATATATTTTTAGTTAATTTTATTTTTTCTATTTTTATTTTTTTATTCAAGTTTTTTTTATTTGAAGGGAATAATTTTTCTATTTTATTTCTCCTATTCAATATTATTTCATATTTTATTTTTCTATTAATATTACTAGGGTTTTATAGTTTTTTTATAAACAATTGTAATAATTTTTTTGGAATGGAAGACATCAATGCCTAGAAAAAGTCATAGAATAAGACATGCTTGTATAGAAAAGAGTGAGTATGTTTTCTCTTGGGAAAAAAACATATAGAAACTAATGTGTTGTTTTCTCTGGTGTCAATTGCTTTTATTGGAAATTTTGATAGTGCACTTCATAATAGAACGGGTCACATAAATGTGTTATGTTAAGGATATATGATGGGGTATAAAAGTGTTCTGTTGAGACCTATGATAGAGCAATCCACACAGTGTTATGATTTCACGATGGGGTGACTTACATACAAAAAGATGTTCATGGTGTGGGACAATATCTAACTGAGGCTTAAACTCGATGATGAATTCCTTATAACCTGAGAAGACTTACACATAAGTTTTTTTAGAAAAATAAATATTTTTCTTTGTTAAATTTTTTTATTATTTTTTTATATTACTATGCTTTTTTAGTTTTTTTTATTTGGAAGGAATATTTTTTACTAGTTTTTTCAATATATAAGGTTTTCATAGCATTTTGAAAAGTGAGACTATGATGAATAAAAATTAAGTATTTTAGGTGTTTTCTTATAATTATGATATTATTGGTCTTTGAGGGTTGTAACTTATAACAAACTCTGTTATTCTTCACTCACATCTACGTTACAATCTTTTTTATACAAAGGACTTAGGATGTCATAATTAATTTCAACAAAAGAAATTAATTCTAACATTTTTATAAAATAAAAGCTAATTTATTATAGATGTTTTAAACTATCTAAACGTTTTTTTTATGTTTTATTTTTCAAGTTTAACACCTAACATTAAAAAATAAAGCCAAAACGTTCATGTATTAAACTAATAAAAACTGATCAAACAGATTCAGTGAATCTTAACAAGTATTGTTTATGGGTTGGGCCAAAAAATTATTTTTATAAAATTAAGAATCAATTAAATTAAATGACAGGATATTTTGTCGAGACTATAATATTCTATAGAAAATAAAGAGGAACAAATTACAAAGACCACCTAATCCTAATAAATTCAATTTTAAAAGATAAAATAAAAAACTTGAGAAATTAAAGAACCAAGAAACAGGAGCACTGTTCCGGTGCTCAGAGAATATGCACACATGCATGATTAGAATTTATTATGAATATGAATTTATTTTAATAATTATAATATTTTATAGATTTCCAAAACTGCAATAAAACTTTGTATAATTAATTTTCCTTTTATTTTCAGAGACACGTAATCCAATGTCTACGCACAAATAAGTGCCCTTAGTGGCAGTCTAGTTCTGGGATGCCCTAGGTTTCGGAAAGTTGATGAGAAGTTGATTGCTTCTTTGCTACTCTGGGGTCTGCTTTACACGAGCCAGCAGTGGCGAGGTGGTTCAAAGTAAAGAAACCAAATAATTGGTTATTTCCTGAAAACTTTCTGGGGTTAGATATGGTTCATGAACCAGCACACATAAGGTCAAACTGATCATATCAAATGACATTAAATGGGTTAGATAGATATGGTTCGACTCATGTGACACAGGCATCACTGTGAAGGTTTTGCACGAGGGTTTGGCGATACCAAAGTTTTACTAGATTAATTCTGATATTTGGGCTCCATTAATCCAGTACTTGTTTTGCCATTGCATACAGTCCAAATTACCTCCGTGCACTGCAACGAGCCGAGTATATACTAAGACAAACGGCGGCACTCGGTTGAGCTTTTACGTGAAGTAGAGGCCATAGCAAACCTGTATATCCGGATTCTCGAGGATGAAGTCTTCCCTTAATTTATAACCTCTTAAAGGAAAATTAATGGGCGAAAGAACAGAGAGGGAAAGAGGACGGCATTAGCTCCGAAACTGGCTACGTACGTACAGTCATATATTGCTTAAGATATTACTCTACGTACACCTGAGGATAGTGGGAGGAGACTACTGTTTTAAAGATCGAACGAACAAGTTTGGTATTAGTAACAATGAAAAACTTTGAGAGCTTGGACAAGGTTTCATGGTGGCATCTGACCTACGCAGCACGTCATTACTCGTTCGACTCGTGTGATACAGGGCTTGTAGTTCTCGTGTAAAATATCAGGACTCGTCATCAAACACTATCTTACTAGTTGCTACGTGAAAGGTTCACGCGCACTGCACAGATATTTTTAAACCTTTTTGAGTGAATTTTACGACGGCTTGCTGAAACTAGTGCTTCCCATCGTCATGGCTGATGTGGTTTCCTGCCAGTCTGCGTCGGCATTCTGCTTGCGCGTCTTCTCTAGCCTGCCAAGTAATGTCCAGCCAGCTTGGCTAAATTCTTGCGCTCATGAAACACAAATAGTTCGAACTTAGAACAGGCAACGATAATAAATGGACTCGACTTGCGAGGACCAAATTAAAAAAGAAAAAAAAAAGAGACTAGACACCGGAAAATAAAAAACGACAAAAATATTTTTCATGTCCATGCAACTTAGCCCCTGAAGGTATAAAATTAAAAGGACTCAATATTTGTTAATATCTCAAATTCGATATTTAAAGATATTTTAATTATTATAAACTAATAAAATTAAATTTTATTTTACGAAATCCAGCATCAATGCATCATTAAAATATATTCTCAACACCTCAAATCCCTATCCATATACAAACAAAACAACCCGCAAAGCCTATACCCATATAATTGCAATGCTAGAGGGCCAAATTAAAAAACAAAATTGAAAGAGCAAATCAAACATAAAAAACCGAAGGACAAAAAAAAATGAAACTATTGTAGATTACTGTTGTATCCACATTGTTTATTAAGGAGGTCTATAGTAATTTCAACTTCAGTTTTGCGAGGGCTAAATTAAAAAATAAATAAATGAAGGACCAAAACATAGAAAACTGTAGGACAAAATAAACTAATGTGGATTACGGTTGAAATGCACAGTGTTTACTGAGGAAGTGTCCAGTAATTCCTCCTTCAGTTTCAATCCTTTTGTTATTCTAATGTAATGTGATGTAATATCAAAATTCTTTGGAATGCTTGAAATTGTGACTTCTGTAACATAACACAAGCTGCCAGTCATCTCAGTGGCCTTCATTCACATTTTATGATCCAAGTTCAATGTTTTCAGAAGAATCTGTTATTTACTCAAAATCCAATGTACACTTTTCAGTTGAGCAACATTATGATTTATTGTGTGGTTCAGAATTGTATTTTATAAAAATTTAAATTTATTTTATTTAAATTTATTTTTTTTGTATATTTTTAAATTATTTTGATGTGTTAATGTTAAAAATAATTTTTAAAAAATAAAAATATATTATTTTAATATATTTTCAAATAAAAAATATTTTTTTAAAAAAAATAAATGTGTGTTTCGTGTACACCTTCCTAACCATATGAATCAAAGCCAGTGTGATGATAACTAGTGAGAAAATTAATAGATGCCTAATCTATGGGCTCTTTGGTGGAAATGCACCCAACTGCCCTCCATTTTACAAATCCAATCCTAGTTGCATCCAAACTCCCTCTCCTATCAGCCATCATGGTCCCGCAGCTTGTCCGTGTGAATCAGCTAACATATATTTCCAGGAATGCACATCTTTAGTAAAGTTTTTTTTATGGTAAAAATGATTGAAAATATATTAAAATAATATTTTTTTATTTTTTAAAATTTATTTTTAATATCACCACATAAAAATATTAAAAGATTAATTTAAAACAAAAAAATATATTCAAATTTTAACAAAAACATGTCACAACCTCATTGCCAAAACACACGAGTGGAAGCAGAATAAAACGTGATTAGAAATGCTCGCTAGACAACTCTTGAATTTGGCAAATTAAATAGAACGTTTCACACTGAATGCAGTTTAAATAAAGACTTCTTGTTAAAACCAACGACTTCAACAACAAAAGGAAAAGCGCTATGAAGTTTTTAAAAAAATTGGTTTGAGAAATTAGGTCTCTGATAAAATTACATGGATGAATTTTTAGTAAATGTAAAATAAATGAAAAGTAAATCTAATAAAAAACAATTATTTTAGCTGAAACCAAAGTATGAAATATATAATTGTGTGAAGCTCAATGTAAAAAGTAGAAGCTAGCTAATTAATTTTTTTTCTGAGCAAAAAACACAAGTTACCACATTATTAAACAGTCTCTGTCCCTGAGAAGGTAGCTTGAAAACAACCATAACAGAAATTCCACTGAAAGAAAATATTGTTTTATCTCAGTGTCAAACTTGGCAATGCCTACCAAACTAAAGAATATGGGCGGCTTGTTTTGCTATAAATACCACAAACCTTGTTCATTTCATGCATTACCCCCTCATCTTCTTTGCTTTTATTGTCTTTGCTCTTTGTATACCGATAATGGTTCCTACTCTGCAGTTCCTTTTGTTCCTTTCAGGAACTTTGCTTTTTATGCAGACTCTAGCAGAGGCTGCAACATGTAGCGACTGTTTCATTCATTCTAGGGCAGCTTACTATCCAAATTCTTATGAAAATGGAACAGACAGTAAGAGACCTCTAATCAAATATTTTAAAAAAATTAGATTAACCGTGCACTTACTACCAATTGAGCATGCATTCTTACGAGCCTCTTCTTATGAATTGCAGCAGGCAGATGCGGATATGGTTCATTCGGTGCAACCCTGAACGGCGGGGATGTATCAGCTGTATCTGACCTCTACCGTGATGGTGTCGGCTGTGGTGCTTGCTACCAGGTACTAATTAAAAGCATCATAATCACTTGTAAGCAAAATATTAATAAAAATAATTGCATACCAACATTTTTTTTTCTGCTATAGCATTACATAGCCTGATTCTGATGTTGGTTCTCTTTATATGTCGAAATACTCACCACAGTGATTTACTGAACCAGGTAAGGTGCACCGACAGTCACTATTGCACTGACAAAGGAGTCACCATTGTTGTAACCGACCATGGATCAAGTCATAACACTGACTTCATTCTCAGCAGAAGAGCCTTTGGTCGGATGGCTCAAACAACAGATGCGGCTGCATCTTTAATAGCCCTTGGAGTAGTTGATGTTGAATATAAACGGTAAGATGTGTATGATGACTTTATGCAGAAGACCTCTTATTTTTTGATTCACAAGAGACAGGTAAAAGAAACTTATGACTCAATCAAAGAGTCAAAGACTACGCTTTTAATAGGGTGAGGAAAAAGAAGTGTATTGGTTTTAACCATCAGCACGGCCAACACTTCAAATAACCTCCCCAAAGATGAAGTCTTAAAATAGTAGGGTTATTAAGCATCGTTATTACAAAAAATGCTCCCATGGCTATTCCATCGTTTTCCTAATGAAAACTTCTGCTCTGTATTTCATGAAGTTTGTCATGTGATGTGGACTAACTCAACTCTTTCTCCATGTAGTGTTTCATGCAGCTATCCAAACAAAAACATAACCATCAAAATCGATGAGAACAGCGACCACCCTTCTTACATGGGTTTTGTCGTTTGGTATCAACAAGGAAGGAGGGATATCACTGCTGTTCACCTGTGTGAGGTAATATGCACTGTATGTAATATTAAATGCACCTTTTAATCTTCGAAATAATTTACTATCCAATCACTTGATTTTGTATTCAGCTTCAAGAAAACTATGTGTCACCGATGATATTAAAAGGCAATTTTAAATAGTAAAATATGACGGCAAAGGGAATATTAGCTGATATAACACAGAAAGAAGAAACTGAAAGTAAAGATAGTAAGAGTAGCAACTAGTCTCTAGCTCATTGTATAAAAGCAAGCAAAATTAAATCGTCCAGTTTTTACATGTTATTTGAGTCGGTGAAACTGTTACTAACAAAAAGTTTTATGTGTAGACACAAAATTTTGCGTGCAAGGTCTTGGACAGAAGCTATGGAGCTGTATGGACAACTACTTCACCCCCCAGTGGACCCTTGTCACTTAGAATGTTATTCAGTGAAGAGGATGGAGATGAGACATGGGTAGTTCCAGTCAACAACATACCTAATGACTGGAAAGCCGGGCAAACATATGATACAGGAGTACAAGTGAACTCATAAAATCATGGGAAGCAGATAAATTTATCCAAATAAGCCCCTAGCTCTTCATTTTATTTATAATTTTGTCTTTTTCCCTTTGTACACGGGTATAGGGTCTAATAAGAGAAATTCATGAAAGTTTAATGTTGACTATAAAATTTCCGGGTATCCTAATAAAATTTGAATTTTTTTTCTTTACTTTCCTCCTTATCTTTAGCCAGAACGTCTGCTACTAGTCAACATCACAAATTTAATTTAAATAAGGGAAAAGACTCCACTTTTCCCTTTAGATGCTTACAAATCAATATACTTTGGCGCATAGCAGAGTTACTGGCGAATAAGATTTCCAACTTCTACACCATTGATCACCGTTGGTAATAGAAGGGTGCAAGAGGGGAAAAATTCCTCAAGACATTTACAAAAGTGAAGTCCAACACTTCCTTGTTCCATCTAACAATTACTACATAGGTACTGTGTAAAATATAAAGAGAAAATCAGTTGATGTCAGCAACCTAACCTGATTGTGCTAATTGACTCATCATCCTTCCATGATCAGAGATTAACAGCATCAAGCAGCATCTTTGACTAAAATTCTCAGAAGATGCAATCATACCGGAATCCTTGCTACAATGACAAGATGTCATGTTAGTAATGGAGACCTCAATTTGGTTGCGGGATAAAAACAAAGTAACAGATAAATAATAAAAGAATCATGGTTTTCCTTTCACAATACCTCTTTTACTTGAAGATTCAAAGTTATGTAGCATGCACTTAAAATCCTGTAAATACACCACCTTCAGAAAGCTCCGAAATCTAGAAATTTGCAAGAGGGATAACCTAAGTGGAGAGATTACTCTCAAGCAACCCATCTCTATCTGTTAGTAAGAGTGAGTAAGTTCAGCTTATCTAAAACCAAACATCTGTTCAGTTGAGTTCAAAACAAACAAAATTTCAAACTGGAGATTCTGTTAGTGAGAGAAGTGAACTACCTTACAGCCTCCATTGCTATCACTAATATTACATCGTTCTTGCAGAAAGGAATTAAGATTTGCTTGAGTAGCTCAATCTATTGCTGGTTTTGCAGGAACTTTTGTGTTCCATAATATTTCTGCTTCAAGTTTGAAAAGGTAAAAATAACCTCTCTTTTTTCCAGAGTTTCCTTATATGAACTGACAGAAGCATGAGATAAATTTATGCCTAGTGTTTAAAACCTGGGAGAGAAAATCTGAGACTGTCTCATGATTGTTTTACATTCTACCCAAAAGTCTGTGCATAACTTGTGACGAATTGGACTGCCGGAGCCAAATCTAACTTTAACTGCTCTACTCACTCGGTATTAACAACAGCAACGAAGGCCATGGTAATTACACATCTCATCTTCATGAGTGGATGAATAATACATTGGAAAACCTAAAATATTAACCCCCTTGAGGACCATGCCATTGGTGATCTGCTAAATTTACGATCAAAATTTAGCAATTCCAGTAGCGCGGGCAGGTCTTAATCTTTATAAATAAGCTTTCTCAAGGGAAATAATAAAAAAATAACGCCAAACATGAGTTTTTGCATGTCCTTTCTTGTTCTCTTTCCCCTGTTTAGAAGGCCTATATAGGTAGCATTGATATTATTTGATATTATATTAGCGGTTATTTTTCAAAATATTTTTCGATTGAAAATATATCAAAAACAACAAAGAAGAGGCAATTAGAAACAAGCAGCTTCAATCAACCTAAAATTTACTGTAAACTCCGAATATGGAGACAAGACTCCGTGCCTTTCCCTAGAAATAGTGCAACCGCATTTGCCAAATAAAGTTTCCCCTGATGGCATATTAGAGTTCGCAAGGATAAGCCACAATTGATCACTGAACTGATCACTGATCTCTGGGCAATGCTTGAGGTCTCAGGACCTGATTCAACAAGAACTCAGTTCCTGACCACGTTGAACTAAAGCTGTTGCACTTTTTACTAGTCCAACATGCTTTAGTTTTCCTAGTGTGGACAAAGATAGAAAGTACCCTCAAGCTCTTCAGATGAGAGAATATGGACCTTCACATGGATACTGCAAAACGACGGTAGTTCTCCTTGCATCATTTGCTGAAAATCGAATACACTGCAAATATTATATTTATCCAATTTCTATGATCAATTAATTCAAAATATGGGTTAGTCCGTGCAAGAGTGAGCAATTAATTCAAATATGAACTCACCATTACTTCGATCAACCCCATCCCAAAGTCTTCCTGGTTTTATACCATATCGATCTGGTGCAGCATCAAATCCTCGTTCTATCCAGCTGGGACTTGGTATGTCCTGGGGAATTATAAATCCCGATTCCGTCATCTTCTCACTATCCCCTAGGTCTGCCAGAACAGGTTCAGAGCGCTTTTTCTGCAACATGTCAAGAATATCCGACTGCAACATGTCAAGACTCAATATTTAAGAATCAAAGTCAAACAGAAAATCATTTGTATTTTCAGAAACGGAAAAAACTAGGTACCAAACCATGCAAAATCTAAGCCAAATTTTGTTCGGTCAGCTAATCACCTTGACCAAATGTTACAATGGATCATCCCATCGTACTCTATCCTTCAGCATTTTGTCAAGCTCCAGATCATCCCTGCAAATACAACATGCATCAACAAATTGCTATATCACATAAAGGTTCATTTCTTTCGCCATGTTTCTTTGGATCTAAAAGAAGATTCTGACAGACACCCCAACATTTTTCCCTCATAAAAAAGAACAATAATATTAAGTTAAGAGAGAAGCTTTTAAAAAATGATGTGATCCTTTAATTAGAGAAACAAGAAGGATACAGCAGTCCACAATGCTATTAAATAAAATTAACAATCAGGGAGCATTCATCAAGCATCTTATTCATCCAACACGCTAATCTAGTGTTAAAAAACATTCAATCCAAGATTTCAGTTTCAGAACAAATACACTGCCTATTTTGCATCGAGAAATTGTTCATTGCTAATTCTTAACAGATTGAGCAGGTAGCCTTCGAAGAAAATTTGGAAAAAACTGGATATTGAAAGTGGCTAGCTTCTCAGCTTCTTATTTACATTCAGTTTTCTCGTCACACAGTGCCAGTCTTTGTTGCCAGGATGATGGGTTTAGCAAATCAACTAGATGCGTTTTCTTTTTCAAGTAATCATCCTTTTGATATGCGCTCTTCTGCTGTATTGATTAGTAAAACATAGTTAAAAGCATGTTCAAAGTATCATTGGTTACATTCTCAAGTAGGGCGGGTTTCATGAAACCAAAACATAAGCAAACACCAGCTCGTTCACTTCTCCATGTTACTGTCAGATTGTGCATGGCTATATTAAATCAGTATAGAATGCCACTGCCCTACACCATGATATTCATCAAGGGCCACCAAAATGTTCTAGTTAGCCAAAATTGTAATAAGAAATTTATGTGTACAATTTAATGGTAATTTTCCGGCCATTAGGGGTAATTTTTGCCTGCTTCAATGTATTTGCAAGCTGAATGCTGGAAATATTACTCATATCACAAGGTCACTTAAATAACAATACAACCCTATCGCAAAAACTCACAGGCTTGATGAACCCCAAGTTTGGCAGACATGTTGAACCCTCAGCAAATGTTACTGATAAATCTACAACTGGTGTTCGATTATTCTCACCATGATCCATGGCAGTCCCCTATACTAATTTAGACCACAAGGCCCTTCCTAATATTTTCAACGTCACAAGCACACGAAACAAAGGGTCTATTGTTTCACCATCGAAAGAGGTTAAACCCAATTTCAACAAAAGCGTTTTCACTTATGTTCGGAGAGTGTAAAATATAGAGAGACTTAATTGGTTTTACACCAAACAATTGGAAATGGAGGAGTATTTTAACACATTTTGGAGTGAAAAAAACCAACTACCACAACCAACCACCTATGCATGATTTAAGAAATTCCTACAACACTAAGTCCACATCCGAGAAACACACAGCAAATCTTCTTTCCCATCTCAGAACATCTTTACCCCATAGTTCAGTTTATGATGAAACAAACAGCAGCTTCAGCTTCCACAATCACATGTAAGAAATCCGTATGGTTAATGTGTGCCAGAGAGCTGATACTGGTTAATAGAAGGTTTGCATTCAAAAGAACTCACAGTTGAAATGAATATGTGAACAGACATTGCGCAGATGGAAAGAACAGAACTACTTAATTAACCATGAAATAAGACAAAGTCAGCACATGAAATGAGCAAAGAGATCAAGCACTTTAGGTGCTCATAGGAACTTACAACAATGATGCGTCCTTCTTAGTTTTAAAAATTTCTTCCCGCTTATCACGACCAGTAATCAGACCAGTTTTTGGTTGTTCCATTGAGGAAGCTGAACCAGATGATTCTTTCCAGTTTTTGCTAGGTGTAGAAATGTCTTGAGCCATAGATGCACGCGAATTACCACTCTGAGTTGAACGCTGCCGTGATGATTGAGAATTATCAGGTGATCCTGATCCCTCAACATCCTTCTTGCTTCTCCTTGGGGGTGAAAGATCTAACTCGGGTTTCGGTGAAGGAGAATAGTGCCGTCGCCTCTGTTGTCTTGGAGTAGACAAATCAGTTTTTTCTCTCAAAGGCAGATTCAGACCACTGGAGTGTTTGGATTTCGTATCAGGTTCGGGTGATGGAGAATGATGGAGTTTTCGCTGCCTTCGTTGTGATCACAAATCACTAACTTCTCCTGAAGGCTTCATCGGCGGTTCTGGAGATGGTGTATCATTTCGATACCTTCGTTTATGAGGTGATGACAAATCTGAATTCAAATTTGTATCAGGTGCAGGAGATGGGATATGGTACTGTCTCTGTCGTTGACATGGAGGTGACAAATCTGTATCATCTCCACCATATTGCAAAGAATTCCCTTCATGCTCAGGTGAAGGCATGCCGATCTGAACTTTCCTTTTAGGAGGAGGATACAAGGATCAGCAGAAATCGCACGTTTAGGAGAAAATGTAACCCAACGACTTCCATCCTCTGCTATTGCATTGTAAGCGCGTTGAGCTCTAATTAGCTCCAGCATCCTCGTTCGTTTAACTTCTATGTCTTCTTCGTGAACTTGAGGCTCCTCTTCATCTAGAAACACACGAGAATAACACACAAACACATTATCAAAGCAAGATCCAAATCCTCAAATACACTAAAGTATAGTATTGATATTTTTTATTTTTTACCAGCTGTTCTTCCTCTTCTTCAAGCTTTACTGGTTTTTTCCAAACAGGATCTTCATCCACAACTAAAACGCCAGGGCCGTCCGGTTCAGCTTTCTCTTCTTATTTTTCTTCTCTTCTTCTATATTGTTACTTTCATATTTTTTTCAAATATTCTTTCAATAACTTGTATCCGCTGTTTGAAATTATAGTAATGTTCGATAAAATATTTTTTACCTGTAAATATAAAAAAATAATATTTTTTATGTTTTAAAATTTATTTTTTACATTAATATATTAAAATATTTAAAATTTTAAAAAATAAAAATATTTTATAAACACGGAACAAAGACACTCTTAAACCAACATCTTCCTACCAAGCGCAGAAATTTAAACAGTTATCGACTAGAGAAAAAAAAAACGCGAAATATAAACTGATTTTTTATCTTAAAACAGATAATCATAAAATTAAGGATAAGCAATTCAAACGCATAAAATAAATAGAATCGAAGAGAGAGAGAAATCTAACCAGTGAGGGAGGAGTATTTGCAGCAACCAGAGAACTCCGATGGAGGCGTCACTCAGTTGCCGTCGGCAGGTTAAAGAGATTAATGTAGTTTTTGTAAAAGCACTGTATTTAAAAAAAAAATTAATTTAAAATTTTTGTTATGTTTTTTAATGATTCTAATATATTTTTAAATAAAAATTATTTTAAAAAATAATCATTGCTATAACATCAAACACTATTATAATAGAATATTAATAACACAAATAAAAACAACAACAGTAATAATAAACAACATCAAATTCAACCATTTAAAATTATAATGTTAAAAAATCTAATTTAAAATTTTATTTTTCACTAATTATTATATATTTTTTAAAATAAACTCAAGAAGTTAATATAAATAAACCAGGAAATTTAAAAATAAAAGTTATAAACACTAGATAAAATAAAATTAGTAAATATAATTTTTAATTTTTAAACTAAATATAAATAAAAAATAATAATTAAAAAAACAAATAGTTTTATCTAAAAAAACTCTCAGGATCAGTTTTCAAGTTGGAAATAACTCTTCTTTTAGTTCTAGCCATCTATACACCTACATTACTATTGTTATCCACCATTAAAAATGATATGAACACCATATGCTTCTTTTAAGTTCTAGCCATTTATACACCTACAATACTATTGACCATTAAAAATAATATTAACAATATTTGCTCTCCATTAACCTCTAACATGCCAACACTATAAAGTTAGTTAACTCGAATAAATTAGGCCAGGAATTAATTTTCAAAACATTATGAATCTTTATAAATCATTACTAGTTGTCAATAGCTTGATCTACATCATACCATTTTTTATGTAGCTGGGTTTGCAGAGATTAGGGTTCTAGAAAGTTATGGGGAGATGGTTCAAACACATTATATGGATGGTTTAACAAATGTTTTCATGGATCGATAGTTTAGACTCAAGAGAAGGTTTGGTCACGCCAAACTAAAATAGTGATTTAAATTGACGATAACATAAAATATAATTGTTGGATTGAACTCCAATCTTTAAAGGAGATTTTACATATCGTTTACGTATCGCGGTTAACTTTATAGGTTATTGGATTGTTGGGTCTCATGAAATTAGGTTCAGACATTGTTGTTTGGGTGAATTTTATTATTTTTCTTTGATTTTCCTGGATTTATTGTTTATTTTGAATTTTATATTATTTTCCTTTATGTTTTAATATTTTGAATTTTTTTTTTAATTTAGGTCGGTTTTTCAGCCTATAAAAGGCATTATAAACCTCTTTAAAGGACATACTTGGTTATATTAATATTTCAAATATAAAATAAGGTTTTAGTGGTCTTTGTATATTAACCCTATTTCAATATATCTTTTGTTTTTTATGCTTCTACCTGCATCATTTTCTCACATAATTCTATTATCTAGAATCTCCTCCCTTTCTTCTCTTTCTTCTTTATAAATCAAGATAAAAAAAAATTACTTTTACCCCTCCTCTCAACAACTGTCCTTTCTTTTCTACATGTCCATACATGTTTCTTTTTTATATTAAAGGTATATGTATTACATTGTCCATCATGTATGAAATTCATGTCATATTATCATAGTATACCTTCCAATAAATAATATATATTCATAAATATTACATCACACCAAATAATATCTAAATATTTCTTACATATAAAAAATGTTTTTTTTATTTTGAGTTATAATTTTTCTATTACCTCGATGGACACCACATTCTCATAACTATTACTATCAACATCAAATTAAATACCTTATTCTTGATGACATATGCTGAACTGAAGATTCATGAACTTGAACCAATGCCCTCTTAACGACAGAAATGAAATTGGGTTGAATAAATCTCAAAGGAAGAGTAGCCTCTAGGAAAAGAACTACTCCTAACAAAAATCAAAGCAGCACACTTTATTAAACACACATAAAACATCAATGTTCCAGCTCTTTTGATAATGTCATTGGGCCTCAAAACTTGTAAGTCTGTTAGCTACGAAGTTAGAATGGTTTTGAAGCTTATTTTCGTGTATCTTTGGAAAATTTTAAACATGGAGTTAAATAAATATTAATTATGGTTGTCAGAACATCAAGACAACATCACCAACACCAATCCAGCGGGTATTTTGCTTCTCCAGGGGAGGAAAAGGTCACCCAACAGAGAAGAAGGCAGTGGTAGCGTTGGAAGAAAGGCGAGTTGATCATTGGGTAGAAGATAAGAAATAGCTTAAGCGTTACTCTTGAAAATCCGGATGCTATTGTTACTGCTAACAATATTAATGGTACTGGTAACAGGCTTGGAAAAATGGTATCAGTCCCTGCCCACTGTTTCTTCTTTAGTGATGGATCAGAGCAACAATATTAGGGTTTAATCGCAAGCAACAGCTGGAATTCAGCGCATCTCAGTGAAGAGAAATGTCTGTGAGGCAACATTCAGTGAGATTGACCCCACTTCATTACAGCATTCACAGCTATCTGGCAATAAGACTACCTACACTGGTATTTTTTAAAACCCTAAAAAACCCAAATTGATTTTCATTTGTTGTAGAATCCTAATTGAGAAGGGAAGTGAAAGAAATGAGAGAAGAAAACATAAGAGATTAGAAAAAGAAATTGACATGACATTTGTTTTATTATATACGATGATAATTTGATTTTTTAATTATTTTTGAATTTTTTATTTGATTAAAGAGATAAAATATAATTTCTCAACACAATAAAATCGTATAAGATTTTATGTAATTATTAAAAAAAAAAAACACATGCTTCAACAAGTTAAAATATTGTTATTGGACAGCCTTTCTATGAGCACGTTTATTTACGCGGTTGTGACTATGTTTTAATTAAAACACAGATTTAAGTTGTTCGGTAAAGATAAAAACAAGATTTATTCTTCATGGATCCCACATTATTTTTACGTCCGAAACACAGGAAAAAAAAACAAGGAATTCCTGCTTTTTGCGCACTGTTCATGCTAATTGCACTGTTCAGTGAACAGTGCAATTAGCATGAATAGTGTAGCTGTAGCATGCTACACTATTCCGGTCGGCATGAGTCCAGTCCAAAGCTCAACATGTATTGAACCGGCAGCAAAAAAAAAAAAAAAATTATTTTTAATTTTTAAATTGTGTTTTATTCGAAAAACTAGTGTTTAATATTATTCAATGACACTACGTAAATTAGATAGAGATCGCTTGATGACGTAGCATTTGCAGAATTTGATCGCAATTCTAATTTTGTTCCTAATTATATTTTACCTGATGTTGTCGGCGCTTAAGAAACCAAAAAAATTGTAGTCCTTGTCAGATATATTTCATACGTGATGAAATTGTAGATAGTTTAATGGAATAATGAAAAATATTTTATATAAAGTATTATTTATTTCATGATATAATAACAATAGTTAAATCTACAATATTTAAATTAAAAACCATAAATATTAATATGTATTTTTTAAAATTATTTTATAATCTCAATTTCAAAAGCATTATTAACCAAATACTTCAAACTACTTTTTGTTCAACCTCAATTTCAACCACAGTTTTAACCAATCATACATAAATATTAAATCAACCTCAACTAAAAATATTTTTTATAAAATAATTTTTTTCAAATCACAATCATAATAGCTACTATACTGCCAAAAACACAAACTCTAAATTGAAAACTGTCTAGGTGGTGGCCCAATGGTAAGAGCTTGGGACCAAGAGGTTTGCTTCATCTGTGGTCTCAGGTTCGAGCCCTGTGGTTGCTCATATGATGGTCACTAGAGGCTTACATGGTCGTTAACTTCAAGGCCCGTGAGATTAGTCGAGGTGCGCTTAAGCTAGCCCGGACACCCATATTAAACAAAAATAAAAAATAAAATTGAAGTATCAAAATAGTCTCAATGAATAATATTCATGTCATTGCTAAAGAAAGCTAAACGAAGGTCTATTTTCTTAATCCTATTTTGAATTTTATGCACAAAAGATACTTTAACACGTGTGCGATTTTTTCTTGGAAGAAAAATGTAAATAAAGTAGAATGTGTGGCATCATAATATCATATAGGGACCAAAGACTTTCCACTTGAAAAACCGAACTTTCATTTGTACACGTCGCCTCGTCTCTTTAGCTCTCAAAAAGAGAAGCATGGAGTTTTTAGACGAGGACGCCAGACCTCGATTCCTCTTTCAATCTCGCCCGATCCCATCTTCACTAACCAATACCCAAACCCAACAAAAACCATTTAACAAATTGTTCCTCTTCCTATCAATCTCTCTCTCTTCCCTTTTGCTGCTTCTCTCATTTCTCTACCTCCAAACAGAACCAATCAGATCCCTCCTCTTCTGGGTCTCCATCTCCCTCCTCGTTGGCCCTATCGCTCCCTCTCACCTCACTGGAGGTGACATTCGTGTTGGTGAAGGCCCAATCCTTGAACCCCTAGAACAAGAACCCGAATTTGTAGAAGAAAAACAAGCTAGAAAAAAGAGATCAAAACCGATTAGATCTGAAGAGATTGTGAAGAATCCGATTCAAAATGTGGAAATAACAAATGGGTTGTCGACTAAAGGGAAAAAGGCTGAAACTTTGGCTAGTGGTGAAAAGGGTTTGGTGAGAAATGAGGGAGAGAAGGAGTGGAATGAAGAGGATTCGGAGATTCTGAAGAAACAAATGGTGAAGAATCCTGTAGGGAAGCCAAGGAGATGGGAGGTGATTGCGGAGGCATTTAATGGGAGGTATAGAGTGGAGAGTGTGATAAAGAAAGCTAAAGAATTGGGAGAGAAGAAGATGGATGATAGTGATTCCTATGCGAGATTTTTGAAGAACAGGAAGCCACTGGATACAAGAGCTGAAAGTGGGAGTCAAGGATTGGAGAGTGATGAAAGTGGGCAGGAGGTTGGTGGTGGATTGGGGTGGACTACAGGAGAGGATATTGCTTTGTTAAATGCATTGAAAGTATTTTCTAAGGATGTGGCAATGAGGTGGGAGAAGATTGCAGCTGCTGTTCCGGGGAAGTCAAAGGCAGCTTGTATGAAAAGAGTCACTGAATTGAAAAAGGATTTTCGGAGCTCGAAAGCTGGTTCTGAAAGTTAGAGGGAATGTTGGATTTCTTTGTTGATTATAAGCAGATTATAAATTTGAGGCAGCATTGTGGAGGTAATGGATGATTGTTTCACGACATCTCTATACTTTCCCCCAAATACTGGAAGTGTTTGCTTTTTTGTTCAAGTTTTGTTGATTGAGTTTATGGTTGCTAATTGCTTGATATGGATATAAATCTATAATAATATACATGTCACTCTATATTTGTGGAGGCCATCTTATGATAAAATTTGGTGTCCATTTTGGTTATTGCATTGTCTGGACTGCTGGGAGTCTGTAATTATATTATACACCGTAACAATGCTTTAACCATTTACTGGCTAATTAGTTCAGCACCACACACATGTAGTCTCCAAAAACCATATTTGATCATTTGGTTTTGATGTTGTGGTGCCAATTGGAGGATCTTAAAACTTCCTTCCAAAAAGCTGCCAGCTAAAATAGCTGGGAAATTTTGTTTGAGGTTGGGCATCCATCTGATTTTTCCCCCAACTATGAAACCTTTAAATTGCTTGCAAACCAAGGGCACTAGGCTTTAATGTTAGATCATATTGCTGTACTGCTTGCCACTTGTAGTTTGGCCAAGGATTAAAAAGGTTAGTTTTCCTCTTGTTAGATGCAACTTCAGAAGATTTTCATTAGAATTATCAGTATGCAACTTCAGAATACTCTACAAACATGGATTATTGATCGTGCAATGTGAATTGCACAAAAAGTATTTTGCTTGAACAATAAGTGGGAGGTTCATACTTTAGTTGGTGGAAGGGGGTTATTCGAATGTTTATTTTTTTCAACTTCTAAGAAGCATGGAATGATTCTTGAGTGAATGAACGCATACAGTTTAGAAGGGGGGGGGGGGAGATATGATGGAGTGGATCTCTTTGGAAAATTAAGAAGCTTTGAGGGTTGGAATGTCCTTAAGAAAGGGATCAGTGAACACCCCTAGCTCGCACATGTTATTGGATCACTTACACTTTCAGCGCTTGTTTTTTACTTGTTGGTCTAACAATGTAGAAGATGTAACCTCTTGGAATTTCTTACTCTTTACCTGTTAGTGTCTTATTAAGAGACATTTGTCAATTAGAAGTGGGTTTGATCCTGGTATTTTTTTTTTTTAATAGAAAAAGAGCTCTAGTTACCTACTTAGAGAGCAGGGCATTTTTAATGCAGGAGCATTCCTAAATGATGTAGGAGCTGAAATATTAATAATGGAAGGACATGAAAGGCAAGCAAATTAAAATCCATATGACTTAACGGTGGCCTGGGACATAGTTCGCACCCGTGTTTGGTCATAAGCGATGAAGAATAGCCTAACTCATCACTCTTTGATTGAGAGACTGGGTACATCTAACCCTATATTATTGAATTTTATTTGGGTTTTATTATTGGGCTTAATGTTATTTTATTTTAGACTTCATTTTATTTCTAGTGAGCCTTTAGCCCTAATTGTTGGTGGTTGTGTAGGGTGTTGCTATTCGTATGTAATTTTTCACATTATGTACTGTTTTTGGATGAATTTTAAAAATTTACAGATTTCCTCCTCCCATTCATTCCCCTCTCTACTCTCCTCCTTCTCTTCTTCTTCCCATCTTCTCTTTCATTCTTTCTCTTCTCTCCTTCCTTTCAAATCTCTCTTGTCCCTCGTCAGCTTTGGTATCACAGCCAGGTTAATGTCATCGGGCACATCCAATTTTATTGGATTTTATTATTGGGCTTAAAGTTATTCTATTTTGGATGAATTAAAAAAATTCACAGATTTCCTCCTCCTTTCTTTCCCCTCTCTTCTCCTGCCCCTTCTCTTCTTCTTCCCAGCTTTCTTTCTCTCCTCTCATTCTCTTCAAATCTCTCTTGTCCCATGTAACTTAGGGGCACCCTAAAGTATTAAATGAGCAAACCGATGATATCTCGTAGCTAACGTAACATATCATTTATTTTCCTCGTCAAGCTAGCACTTTAGTATAGGACCAAGTTTTCTATGTTAGCTATAGTAGGTTGGTTGAACTTCTCATGGCAATGCTTTCTTTTGTCTTTTAATTGTAAGTTTTAGCTATATATATGTTACAACCCGAGGATGGAAGAGGAGAGAATTTGTTCAAGTTAAAATTAAAGTGAGCTTGTTAAGCTTATTTCTAGTTTTGTATCTCTTAGGTGGATTCCATTGAGTGGCGAGCTATCCTAAAGTCTAGTCTCATTGTGATGTGACTGTATCAGTGAGATTTATGAGTTTAATCCTTGTTCTTCCTCTCTAAAGTGGTGTTTTCTGTATCTCTAAAGGGTTGAACACTATCTTTCCTTCCATTCTTCCATCTTTCCATCATTTCCATCATCCTATCCTGACTAGAACTTCCAATGAAACTCCATCCCCCCTCTTCCTGTATCAATTTTCTATACTTCATAAGAGCGTGTAGTTTGATGTTGTGTGATATTATATGATATTTAAAAGGGAAGACAAGTTTGGAAATTTTCTTTAATGAAGGTTCAGTTTGGCAGGGTGCATAAGTGCAAGGAATACTGCCTAGTGCAAGGAATGTGCTAGGCCACAGTATCTGGTTTTAGCTGCATCATGCAGGATTGCTTGGTTTTGGTGAACGATGTTGAGCCGTTCAGCATGAAAAGGAGAAGCATGGTGTTGAATGCAACTTTATATGCCCTGTAGTATTCAGAAGAAATGCAAAGTTAGTGCATTGTTAGGGCTCCCATGGCGTATTTCATTCATCATCATAAAACCAGGAGTTGCATCTTTCAATTTCATCGTTAATTTTTGTAAAGTTACAAAAGAAGGGAGAGAAATACGTAAGCCCAGAAGTCATCTCTTTCATATGTTGGAACATATTCAAATTCTACAAGCTATACAATATAAAGTGTAGAGGAAATTTTAGAATCAGATCTAGTACCAGTTGCAGCCATCTGAGTATTACCTATTTCTGCCTTGATTTTCACTAGAAAGATTCATCTTGATCCTTGGTTTTTTCTTCAGCTGGAATGAAACTCGTAAATATCATAATTTGTGAAGATATCATCAAATGCCGTGCAGTTCTGTGAGTTAGGGATACATTTCTAGTATATGCTTGTAAAGCCTTTTCGGACTATGTGTTGAAGAATTTGAAGATTATGGTTGGTGATAGGTTCTGTAACCAAAATGTAATTCAAGTTTATGCAGATTTGGCTAAAAGCTGCTATGTACTTTGCAGTTTGCTCTGATTTGTCTTTTGAAACAAATCATAAATGTTAAACTGGACTGGCTGAGTTCTGCATGTTTGTGAGGGTTGAGTTATGCTCTCATCCTAGAATCTGGCATGGGTGCTGGTTTAAGTGAAAACTTGCAGTCAAGTACTTTACCAAAATTCACTTGGATAGTTTGTCTTGTACTCCGACAATTAAAAGCCACCATATCACTGAGACCTGCCATTTACCAGCCCCTCCTGTCTTACAAAATATTGCTCGAGACTCGAGAGTGATAAAAGCCAGTTGAGTGCTACGCACGTGCCTGACAGTCTGCATATTTCCATCATCTTGAAATTTTTCGAGGAATTTTACTTACGAAATGTGATGTGGAAAGCATGCTCGAGGATCCCTGGACGTTCAGCGTGCCTAAATTTATAGGGAGCTCCAGCATGGGAAAATTTATCGGCCAATCCATGGTGCGTCCTCAGGATAAACTGTAAACAGCTGCAGTGTTGGTTTCAAGATTGAAGTTCATGAAGCTGCCATGTTGTTAATTATTCTGGGAGTTTTAGGAAGCATTAAGTTTAAGGTTGTCCTTGCCAAGGCCTTGTAGCCAAATGGTCCAAGACGGTTAGGCCCAAGGGGTTGCGAGTTTGACCCTCTCTCCCAATCAAAAAGGAAAAAAAAAACCGCTGTTCTTCCCTGCCTTGATAAAAAAAATTTGAGAATAACCAGAGATATTCAGTCAAGTGAAAATGCTACAATTTTTCCATTCCACAATTATAGATGTGATAAACAATATGAACTCTGTAATTAAAGTTGGTGAAATGAGAATCCTAAGAGTGACAATGTCATCATTTTGGTTAAAGAAAAGAGTTGAAGAGCAGAGACCATCTGCCTATCCGGAGTTGCCAAATCCGAGGAACTGGTCCGCAAGTTTTGCTACGGAGTTGGCAAGGCTGTCTGCTGCTTCTTGGATTGATGCCTCTGCATATATACGTATGACATCCTCTGTTCCAGATGGCCGTATGAATGATCGCCCTCGAGGGTATTTTGCTGAACAAAAATTATTGAAGTAGACATAGTTAGCCATATGAAGGGAAAAACAATTTGTAGCTTGAGAAATCCTCATCTGCGCGTGCAAATGCACATGCACATGCCCATCCCATCCATTGCCACACCGAGTATTTGTATACTATTTACATGCTTAACGTTAATTAACTAGAAGTTGCATTTTTTTTTTGTCAACATAGGACCTTGCAGTCTGCAGTCTGCAGTCAAGGGGTTAGCGTTGGTGGTCAGTAGTTAGTGGGACAAGAGAGTCGTGTTACCACGACAGATTGAATTGGCCACCACTACAGATATGAGGAGCTACAGTGGCCTCTTCTTGTAATGGAGCATTTTTTAAGCTCAAATTCTTCAGAAGAAAGATTTGAAGCTCTGACCTCTTGCAAATGCAAGGAACTCACTACTACTAAGCCAAAGGCCTATTGATAACTGGGATTTTCATGCTTCTATGTTATTATTTTTTTGTCTTGTAATCAAAGCTGAGCAAACAATTGGATGGTGTTGACCAATAGTGAAACTCAGAGTATGCGAGAAAATCACACATGCAAATCTAAAGGCATAGTGTGCAGTTCCATAAAATCAGGTTTCAAAAATGCTATTACCAACTTCTACGTTGATGGCTTCTTGAATGAGAGGGGGTCTCACAACCACAGTTTCAGCATTTGCCGTAACAACAGCAGTTCTGTCCACAACTTTAACCTGTCAATAATCCAAAGCAGCACAAGAGTTAATTTCTGAATTTGAAAGAGAAAAACATATGTTGTGTAATGGTTACAAATGGAAGCTAGTAATTTTCTTAGCCTATTTGACAAGATGCTTCCATTAGAGTTTCAAAATTGCAGAAAGGTGCATGATGGGGGACAAGTGGTGTCACAGACTAAAACATGTGGTGAGAAACCTAAACTCAAAAAATGGGCTTCTTCATGATAAGTAATCAAGAAAGTAAACCTTAAGCTGCCTGCTTGGTAGGTCATGGTAAAGCTCACTCCAGTTGTGTATGGACCATCCCTTGTATTGTAAAATGGCTTCTACCAACAGCAAACCACTTAAAGCATCCCCAACAGCTTGGTTGATCAAGTTACTAACTGCCAATAGTCGCAAAGCAGCCTTTTGCTGTTCTGAACCTGAAGGAACCAAATGCTTCATGATATTTACTGACATTCAAGACTATCAATAGAAGACCATATCAGAATTCAGAAATAACCTTTAGATTTGGAAGAGAGCTCATTATTTCTGGCATCTAACCAAGATAAGAAGCCCTCTGAGAACAGGATGGTGCCATGGCCATTGGCCTCAAAATAGATCCCAATATCATACTCAGCAGCTTTCTCATGCAAGTATTTCACTCCCGTAGGAGTAAACACAACTTCTAAGCCCAACTGTTTGAGATAATCTGTGGATGCTCCATTTGCATAAGCTGTTTGTACAACCCCAAGACGAGCTTCATAATTTTCATCTACATGATCACCCCCTTCCATTTTAAGAATACTTAGTTGCTCCTTGATGAACAAAGCAAACAAAGATAGTATCTTGTCCCCGTCAACAAGATCGATATTGCTGGCATTATTTGATTGCACAGAAAAATAAACAAGCCGATCAGCATCTCCATCCAAACTTGCACACCTGAAAAACTAGAAATGCCCATGCAATTAGCTTCCCCTGCTACAAGTTAGAATCAAACGAGACCTAGGATATATCAATTTCAGCAAACATAATACACATCTGATTTGACATAGATTGATACCCCAAGAGGCAAGAATAAATCTGCTGCTAATAATATAGTTACAAGCATCAGTTATACATTCAAAAGAGAAGCATAAAAAAGTATCATTCATTCTGATTTAACCATTCAAATGCCAACAAATCCATGCAGCTTAAACCCATTAACAGAAAGCCATAATATCTTGCTATGAATCTACGGTAACAAACATGGAAATCATTGCCAAATTATATTGAACTTAACTCCATATTAAACAGACTACTACGAAATGCACATGCAGGTAACTAGTGCAACTTCAGTAAAATTAAGGCTTTTGCTGCAAGGTTGACTACCAAGAAAGAATAAAACTACTGCAAGATATGAGGAGATGGCTGACCTAATCCCAACATCTTTCAAATAGAATCCTTGTGGAACAACTTTTTCTTTCTGCACATAATCAGCACCAACTCCTTCATTAAGTACACCTCCTTCTTTTCCAGAATTACGAACCTCAATAACCATGCTGTTCAACATCTTCTTTAACACTTCAAGTTTTTCTCCACCCACACCATTAGCCCCATCCACAACTAACTTGTCATCTGTCTTGTTCATTTTGATTTGATTTGGAGTCAGATCAACCAAGCACCTATAAATCACATAAAACACCTAATAAATCACAAAAAGAACTTAAGTGGAGACAATTTTTTGTATTTGGAATCGCATAAGTTTGAAAGCAATCACTTTATTGGTAATACGAAACACACTGTGTCTGAAACAAACCTGAATGAGCTTGAAAGCTGTTCAAAGTAATCAAGTTCAGTCGCTTTCATGCCCTTGTTTCTAGCACGAACCATCCAATGTAATTGGGGAGTAGTTAAAATTCCCATATCAGTGGCAGTAGCTCCAACGATTGAATAGACACCCTTCATTTAAACATAAAGAACAAGCAAGAAAAAAATGATTTCTTATAGATATGAATAAAGAATAGGTCTAAGATTATACATTTTCTCTTTCATACTGGGGATTCATGGAAATTGGAGGCAGGGGATACCTGTTTAGCAGCTTCAAGGAGTGATTCACCACTAGGCCTCGTGTCTCTTCCCAACAATATCTCCGCAGACCGCGCTCCATCAAACCGGATGTTCTCCTTCTTCACAAATTCATCTATTAACTATTTAACAAGAAAAGAAAAACCGACATACCATAAGTCCAATATTTTCTCCAATTTAAGCAATCTAACAAAACCTATACCTCTGCTCTGAATGCTAAACAACTAATTGGGTCTTCACCAATCAACCAAAATTGAAACTTAAGCACAGAAAATCCATGAAAGAAAGACAAAGAAAAAAGAAGAGATAGAATTATCCGATACTGACCTGAACGAGATGTTGTGGAGTGGGGGAATTGGAAATGGCATCAGCGAAGGGCTCCCATTCCTGAGTGAGCATGCCACCACTGGGGTCAGCGATTTTGACACCATTGTCATTGACTTTATTATGAGAAGCGGTGATCATTAACCCGGTCAGTGCTTGGGTTTTCAAAGATCGAAGAGCTGCCAATATCCCAACCCTGAATACTGTTGATTCCAGGATTGATGCATCTGCTCTGAACCCTGCTGTACCATACGATAACTTCACTCCTGAAAAAAAAAAAAGAAATTTGATGAAAAGATGCAGTTAACAATGGAGAAAGTGAAGATGGGTACCTTGAGGAAGTGGGTACTGAGTCGAGGAGTTGAGGATTAGTGATTTTTGATTGTCGTTCATGCTGGATCTGTTGTTCAATCTTCACACACACAGAGAGGGAGAGAAGGATGGTGTGTACGAGTCTGTTATTCGTTTTCTTCGAGTCATTGCACTTCGATTTCTTTCTTTAAGCCCCTTTTTTTTTTAAATTTAAATTTATTTTTTAAATTATTTTTTTATATTTTTAAATTATTTTAATAGGTTGATATTAAAAATAATTTTTTTAAAATAAATTATTTTGATACATTTTCTAGTAAAAAAATTTAAAAAAACAATTATTATCATATTATCAAACAAGTTTTTTATGTTAAATTACTAGTCATGTGCTTCCACGTCATCATCACGAGCCAATTTTTTTCCTGTAAAGTAATATTTAGTGTGGCAAATGCATTTAAAAAGAATCAAATTATAAAATTGATTGAGTTAAATAAATTAATTTTATTTTAATTAAATAGTAAAAAAATACACAAAGATATAAAATGGAAGAAATTTTTTAAAAATAAGATCACGAGAAATTGGAAAAAAAATCTTTTCACAAAAAAAATAAACAATATAACTCAATTATTAAATATAGGAGCATGAAATGGGGTAAAAAAAAGACCTAAAAAAACTTAGCCTTATTAACTCTAGTTAATATTCACTAATCAGGGCCACGCCAACTCGAGTTATCCCGCAAAACCCGCGACTCAGATCATAAGATCACGAAAACTTGGGAAAAAATATTTTCACAAAAAAAATAAACAATATAACTCAATTATTAACTCATTAAATATAGGAGTATGAAATGGGGTAAAAAAAAAAGACCTAAAAAAATTGGCCCTTGTCAACTCTAGTTAATATGAAAAACTTGTAATACCAGTAATCACTAATCAGGGCCACACCAACTCGGGTTATCCCACAAAACCTGCGACTCAGATAATGAGATTAGAATAACCCGATATAAAAAAGAATAAAAAAATCACAAAATCTATTTTTAAAAAAACATCAACTCATGTTAAATTTTTAAACTCGTGACCCGGATCATTAGACCCAAAGCACCCTATATGAAACAAATTGTGAAACTCAATTCTCATTCAATCAAATATTAAAAGATAAAATTAAAAAATAATTTCAATTATACAAAATAATTCAAAACTAAAAATAGCAATTAAAAAACTTAGAATCAAAGTTGTAATAGAAAATAAATTTTATATTTTATTGAAGGTTGAAATTAAAAATAAAAATCAATTTGGCAAAAGGATTAAAAAAATCAAAAGAATAAGGATCAAAATTGACATACAAAATAAATTTTATATTTGATTGAAGAGTAAAATGGAAAAGACAACATAAATTTAGAAAATGATCTAAAAAAATCAAAAGAATAAAGATTAAATCGGTAAAAACAATATACCATTAATTTGAATTGAAAAAATTAAAAACAAATAAGACTTTTACAAAAAGAATAAGAAAAAAATCAAAAATCAAAAGAATAATGATCAAATTGAAAAACATAATATATGACAAATTGGGATTAAATGATGAAATTCAAAACAAATAAAATATTTACAAAAAGACCAAAAACAAAAATTAAAAATCAAAAGAATATGAACTGAATTTGAAATACCAACAACAAAGATGATCAAGCTATCATTTTAGAGGGAGGAGAGAGAAAAGAAATAAAAAAAAGCCTTACAAACAACAAACCGATCACTCAACTTCAACAAGAACTGCCTAAAAAGAAAGAAGATGCGGCGACACTTACAATGATACAGTGAAATGATAGTTTTGGGTGTTGGAAACGTCATACGCACCGCTGGAAAGGT
The DNA here is from genome assembly GCF_000002775.5 of Populus trichocarpa. Taxonomy (NCBI): domain Eukaryota; kingdom Viridiplantae; phylum Streptophyta; class Magnoliopsida; order Malpighiales; family Salicaceae; genus Populus; species Populus trichocarpa. The sequence continues at coordinate 12,129,087 of NC_037285.2, read as the reverse complement.
GTGGATGCCTCCCATACACTAGTGATTGCTACACATGCATTATATAAGTTTTATTTTTATTTTTTTCCTCTCTTTATGAAAAGATTCTGCTCTAAGCTGACATGATAATAACAAAAAAAATATACTTTTGTGAAAAGATGAAAAAGCTCTTTGAGATCAATTTTAGATTTTGGTTTCCTACATTTTGGTTGGTTTTGTGTGCCTTTTATTCTTTTTATTTTATTTTTCATGTCTATTCAAATACTAAATTTTCCCTGGTCTGACATGATAGTTATGAAAAAACCATTGTGAAAGTACCAAATTATCCCTGGTCTGACATGATAGTTATGAAAAAAGTACCAAATTGCACTTGATGCTAGTTTTTTTTTTTTTTCTTTTAAGGGTATTTTAATTATTTCACCATGCTTTTAAAATGCAAAAAGACTTATTTTCCCCTAATTAATTTGATAATGACTAATGGACCTTGTGAGAAGATATTAATAGCTCTGATGACTAGTTTAAAATTTTTTGGTGTGAAATACAAAATTACCATTATACTATTCCAATGAACAATGTTTTTTTAGTATGGGTGAACAATATTTTTCCAAGTCTTTTTAGCTTTTGTTAATGTTTTGGCTCTTATAGTTTCAAAAATGTTTTAGTTAGATATTGGATCATTGGTTTGTGTTAAGTCGTGAGTCAAATCAATTTTTATAATGTAAAAAAAATGTTCATGCATTACTAATATTTTTTTCTAGCAAAGGAAATTAAACAATATAAGGGTTGATCTGATTAAGTTGATGGGTCCAAAGATAACCTGCATTAGGGGTGTTCACGGTTCGGTTCGGTTCGGTTTAGACTAAAAAAACCAACCGAACCGAATTTCATTATTTTGGAGAAATATTAATCGAACCGGACCGGAAACCGGTTCAAACCGAGCCAGTCCGGTTCGGTTAAATCCGGTTTTTTTGGGGAAAAACCGGGAAACCTAATCCCTTTATTAAATCCGGTTTTTTTTTTTAAACCAAAATCCCTTCATTTATGGGTTTTTTTTTTCGGTTTTTTTAAAATTGGCTTAGCCTTACAGTAAATTGAGTTTTAAAATTTATAGAAACCTGAATTAAAATTGGCTTAGCCATCTGCAAGCCTTTCTTCTCCTGGTCACTCCGAACTTTTCTTCTCCTTTCAGGTTAAGGCATATGCAGACAACTTCAAATTCAAGGGGCATCCCAATACTGATGACAAATAAATTTATTTTTCATGTCTTGTTTATAAGCCTGAAGTTGTTCAAATGGTTTACAGGCAGTGAGCTATGCTGAGAAAATCATATATCCAAGGAATGTAAACCATTTAATTCTTCACACGAATTTAGACATGAATTCAATCTGACAGATACAATGCAATAAATTAATTTCAATATGCATGCAATGCAATAAATCAATTTCAATATGCAAGATGCATGATAAAATTTGAACACCTCAAATTAAAAGTTTGTTCGCACTAGAAAAGTTAACATTAACAACCGAATACATTAGCAACCAGCAATAAATTATCATAAACATCCAGCATAGTTTGAAAAAAAAAACACAGCAACACCAGCATCCAAAAATTCCAGCAACAGCAGCATGGGCATCCAAAAATTCCAGTAAGGATAATGCTATATAAAAAACACTAGCAAATTAGCAACATATTAGAGTTCAACTATTGAAAGAATTAAATTAAGTATGCAAAATGTTAAGGGGAATTAACAAGGTAAAGTAAATTAATTACCCAGAACAATTATATTCCAAAATTGCACCAAGCCACCAATACTGCTTATAAACAATCAGTTGAGATTTTTAAACTTTCACCAAATTCTACAAAAACATAAATTAAAAAGTTAGATTAAACATATGTAAATAAATGATATTATAAAATAATTACATTTAAATTTGTAAAAGAAATTACCTGACTCAATCATCTCAAAATTTTCAATATAATCCATGTAGTTGCTAATGGACTAGGCAAAAAACAGATTGAGAATCAAGCAGAAATATTGAGAATAGAGTTTAGACAGTGAGAACATTCAGGAATATCTTACTATTTTCTCAAAGGTATCAACGAAGGATAACAGAAAGAACACATCAAAGAGGGGTTCTCTTCCACATTTAAGACTTTCAAGAACAATACAGTAACATCCCCTAATCATCAAGAGGTTTCACAGTAACTAATCTGGACACCTAGCACAAAATGTTAACTGGTGGACGAATCATAGATATGCATCATACAAATGTCCTCTCATTGCTTTCAGGTTAGGCCTATGTTTTACTTAAATTCTATTTTGTCAAAAATAATTCATTTGCAAGTCAGTTGATAAATTTTATGCCTTCCAATTGAATTTCTACATTAGCTGAGCATGCATCCATTACACAACAGAAATGGTGTTCACCCCATCATGCAATCATTCTCTGAATTGATTAGGACAAACTAATCAATAACCGTAACAGTAGGAAAAAGGATTCTGGCAAAAAAATTGTTTCCTTACCTTGACAGGGCAAGCCAAAGGCAACAACAACGTAGGTCCTGAAAGTTGAGATGGACCACAAACAATGGCGAAACCTGGGGAAGATAAAAATAAAGCAGAAAATCAAGAGGAGTGAAAAAGGTCCAAGCCTTCCGAAGCCAATGGCAAGAAACGTCAAAGAAGCATCAAAGTTTGAAACAAAAAGTTGAACTTACAAGCACACGAAAATAAACTTTACCTTGTCGCCTTTTCTCTAATAGAGGAGTCCTCTCTTTCTGCTGCAAGTGAAGAGAGAAGCCAAGGGGCAAGAGCAAGACGCATGGAGGATGAAAATTAAAGGGGCAAGAGTCAAGATGTAGGGGCAGAGGGCAAAAGCAAGACAGATGCAGAAGGGAGAAGAGGGAGGATGAAAATTGAAGGGCGGCGGCTTCAGAATGTCAATTAGGGTTAGGCAGCTTAGTGGTTTACTCTTTATTTATACTACCGGTTCGGTTCACCGGTTTAAGTGGTCAAACCGGAACCGAACCGAACCGGCAAGATTTTATGGTTTTAAAAATCGGTTTTCTTTCTCGGTTCGGTTTTCTCGGTTAATTTTTTATCGGTTCTCTCGGTTTTTTCGGTTAATCGGTTTTTTTGAACACCCCTAACCTGCATGACTAGTAAAAATATAGTTTGATTTAAAAAAAAAACTCAAGACAACATCTTTTTTTTAAAAAAATTGAGACGGAAACATATTGAATCGACTTGAGTTAACTTGCCAAATATACAACCCTAATCATTAGACCATAATAACCCCAACATAAAGTAAATCAAAATTAATTATGAAAATTAATTTTCAATCAATCCAATGTTAGAGAATGAAATTAAAAAAAATTAAAAAATAACATAAAAATGACCTTAGTCAATCTAGATCAACATGTTATCCTTGCAACCCGGGTCATAAGATCAAAATAACACTATAAAAATAATATCAAAACAAACAATAAAACTCAATTAATAATCAATCGAATGTTGAATGATGAAATTGAAAAAAAAATCAATTAAAAAAAGACACATAAAACAACTCAAATCAACCATAGTTAATTCATCAAACTCATAAGAACAATGATAGTTCTAGAATGGTGATGCAATGGTCTATGGTTGTGGTGATTTTTTATTTTAGTTTTCTTAGTAACATTTATAAGGGTAAATTGGATATTAAATCAATTATAATGGTAAACTTAGAATATTTTAGAACTATTTTATTGATTGAGTTCATGAGTTTTTGACTCAGTATACAAGATATTATCAACTATATTAACAATAACATATGAGGAAGTTGATAAAAGGTGAAAGAGGGTTATTTTTTTAACCAGGCGATTGGGTTTGAGTGTATATACAGAAAAAAAAAAAATTTCTCAACAAGGGAGATCTAAGTTGATGTTGAGAGTGGATAATACGATCAAGATTACACCAAAAAATCCATTGCTAATTCTAATTGGGTCAATTATAAGATTAAAGGCAAAATGAGCTCAAATATGCATTTAATGAGTTTATTCAGAATATTTAGGTCACGGTGAATTTCAAAAAGGCAATATTACCAGGTGAAGATCAAACCTTTGTCAATTTAATTTATAAACAATAGAGGCCTAATTCATCACTTCATATGCTTATTTAAATTCAGAATCATAAGCTTTTCTTGGGGGAGGCTTGTGGCATTATTAAAGAAATTTAATTGAAGTAGTTTTCTTGTTTGATTGGAATACCAAGTAGTGATGACATGTCTAATTAACTAAGAATTCTTTTCAAGCAAGGATTTTATTCTACATCTAATTTTCCTAGTGTATCATGGGCAGCATTAGGGTTTTAATTTAGAGTTATTGTTTTTATTTTATTTTAAGTTTTTAAGTTTTATTTAAGGAACTTTGATCTTTATTTTATTACAGGTTGATGGTAGTCCATTACATTGACTATGGTTTTTTTAAGTATAAATAGCATTATAAAAACATTAGTTTTTTGAAGTTATCAAATACATTCTTGCCGCAATTTTTTGTGTGTGTGTGTGTTGTAAGAGATTTCTCTTGCTTTGGTTATCAAAAAACTTATTTTGACTTATCGAATAATTAACCAACTTTGTGGCATCTTTCACACTTCTCGTTCGTGATTTTTTATGATCGTTTGGTGGAAATTTGTTTACTTATAATTTTAATGTCTCGATACAAGTTATCATTGAATAATCAAATTCAATTCCAAACATAATCTTAGCTTTCTTAAAAAGTCTCACTTCATTATCACTTTTTTTATCTTTATATTTACATGTTCACATCAGGTTTAGAAGTTTTAGACCTTTTAAAGCTATGATCTATCATTTTTAACTTGGAATTAAAAGATGTGTTAGCAAGTTGATTATTTCATGGAAATTGTTGTTCACTGATGATTAATCATGTGATCAATAAACGAATAGAAAACTATGATCTATCATTTTTAACTTGGAATTAAACACTTTCTAAAAGCTCTTGTTTAGATAAAACATATAAGAGTAATGTAAACAGGGTATCAATTCAAGCCCTCTCTTGTATTGAACCCTCTCACTAATTAATGTCATTGAGCATAATATTGGCCATTGATATGAAGTTTGCAAATACAGTAGAGTCAACGGAGAAAGTTATAGAGGGATATCTCTGAAATAACTCGAGATGAAATGAAACCATTGCAGTATATTGAGTACAATTTGTGGAGGATTAGTTAATGGGGTGTGCATATAGCAGCTACTTCGGCTGGTTCTCTCTTTACTTTTCTTTTTTCCTTTGTTTTTTTCCCCTTGCCATTTACTTGGGCTGCATAGGATTCTTTTTAGCCTTCGTGGAGGTTTCCAAGTCTTTGCTGCTGAAAATTCGAAGTCTTTGTTCTGCACTTTTCCTAAGGCCTGAGAGAGACATTCATACACAAGTAGGGTGGTGGGAAATTTCCAAGTCTTGTGCACAAGTCTTTATTCTCCATTTTCGTAGACTCAAAGACTCTTGCAAGTTGAGATGAGGTTTACAGTTCTGGCTGGTTCTTAAAAGCGAGAAGACTTTGATGGATGACTGCTACCTTTAGCCCGGTATATATCCGCTGATTCATTCCACAGATGTTCAGGCCACCCTTACCATATTCAAACTCCAAGAAATATAGGATCATGGCCAATAAACATTCAACAATTTTTTTTAATCGGTGATTTTGTTGGAAATATAAGCAGTATTTCGTAATGGGTTAAAAATTTTAAACCTTTCCGGCGGAATTATTAGTGATGGAAATTTTGTCGCCAATTCTATCGGCTTTGCCATCAACAATATTTAGTTTTCTCTGACGAAATAGGTGATGGAACATGTCATTGGTAATTTATTTATTGATAGAATGACCATGAAAACTGGTCATTATATTTTATTGTTTTGATTATAGTTTTTAGATCCGGTCATAAAAAAAAATCAAAATGATATCGTTTTAGTTAAAAAAAAATCAGCGGGTTGCAACCAGGTTTTTGACCGGGTCTTGCCAGGTCAACCCACCGGGTTTTTTCTTTCCCTATTTTTTCTTCAGCCCGGCCCGGTTCCAGTCCCGGTTCCCGGGTCGACCTGCCATGCCGGGTTTCAAAACTATGGTTTTGGTGTCAATATTTCATTGGAATTACTAATTACCGATGAAAATGTCGATGGATAGTAAATCTCCGACAAAACTTTTTTCGATGACGTGTTTTTATTGATAAATCTGTTAGTAATATAAATGATTAACAGAATTGTGTTTATTCGCTGATGTAATATTACATATGCATTTTTTAATTGTCTAATGGTGAATCATGCTTAGAGGGGAGAAAAAAATCGAAAAACCGATTAAACCGAGAAAACCGGAAAAAAATAACCAAAAAAACCGATTAAAATTTTGAAAAAACCGACCACTATGGTTCGGTTTCGGTTTTATAAGCCTGAAACCAAAAAAATCGAACCGAACTCAAACCGAAAAAAACCAGAAAAAAACCGAGTCAAACCGATTTGAACCGGTTTTTGTCCTAAAAAACCGAACCGAACCGAAACCGGTCGGTTTGAACCGGTTTCGGTTTTGTTTTAAAAATAATTTCAATTTGGTTATTTTTTTTATAAAAACCGAATCGAACCGAAAATGATCACCCCTAACCATGCTAATACAATTTGGAAGAATGAAAATGAAATTATAAAAGTTTACTGTATCTTTTTTTTTAGCATATTTAGTAATGTTTAGCCACTTTACTGGACTTCATTATACATGACTTAGCAGCCAGTTTGCAAATAAATTATACGCCAAAGAAACCACTGAACATAATCAATTTTCATCTACTTTCACTGTTTTCTCTGATTAGCTGTGGGATACTGAGTTTCAGATCAATCCCATTTCATTGCCTACAAAAGACAACAAGAAATGCTCTGTCACGCAGTCGGTTGTCTTACAGTTCAATAATACATGACCTTTTTATTTCATTCATTCGCACCAATAACAAGAGAATGCGCTTATCTTTTTCTCTTTGTGATATTATTTATTGCAAGTTGATCCCTACTTGCATTATAAAAGCTCCCATTTGCAGAATATTTTGTTTCTTTTTTGCTGACTCATGACTAGAATTCACAAAGAGAGGGTTCCCCATCACATGGAACCTTCACTAAATATGGCGTTTTTTGGACTACCTAACTGTGCTTGGATAAAGAATGACCAAGACTTGACTTAGCTATGTTAGATGCTAAAACAGTACAACATGCTGATTCTTGTTAAAATCACCAAGACAGAGGGGGAGGAGGGAGCAAAGTTAAATTAACATGCCAGATCCCATACCAGATAGGGTCAAGAGGCTATGGGATCATTGGAATATCAGATCTGCTATTCTTGCTAGCCTCTCATTGCAGGCCTTTCTCATACTGTTTGCCTCCCAGAGGAAACGCACTGCCCATAAATTAGTTATTTTCTTGATCTGGTCGGGTTACTTACTGGCAGATACAGTGGCAAACTTTGCCATAGGACACATCTCCACCAGCCAAGGCACCAGCGACCGTAAGCATAGAGACAACAATGATCTCTTGGCGTTTTGGGCTCCATTTCTTTTGGTTCACCTTGGTGGCCCAGACACCATCACTGCTTTTGCTCTTGAGGATAACGAACTCTGGCTTAGGCACATGCTCACATTCGCCACGCAGGGCTTCGCTACCCTTTATGTCTTCTTCCTGACACTTACCAGTAATAAGGTATGGATCCCGACAGTCCTCCTTTTTCTTGCTGGTGTCATCAAATACTTCGAGCGGACATATTCTTTATACAGTGCGAGCCTGGATCAATTTCGTGACTCTATGCTCGAAGATCCAGACCCGGGACCCAACTACGCCAAGCTCATGGAGGAATATGATTCGAAGATTGAGGCCAAGATCCCAACAGAAATAATAATAATTGAGGAGCCTGATAAACAAATGCCGACTACAGCTCGCGATACACAAATTAAGAAACTGAAAGATGATCTTGAGGTTGTGCAAAGAGCTTATTACTACTTCAACATTTTCAAAGGACTGATTGTTGATCTCATCTTCAGCTTCAAGGATCGGAATGAGAGCCGCAAGTTCTTCCACAGCATTGATGCAGAAGATGCTTTGAAAGTACTAGAGGTAGAGCTCAATTTCATCTACGAAGTTCTCTTTACAAAGGCTGTTGTTGTGCACTCCGTAATTGGATATGTTTTCCGCCTTTTGTCCTTCATTTTGGTTTTGGTTGCCCTTGCATTATTTCGTTTCATTGTCAAGAACAAGAAGGACACATTTCACCCGCTTGATGTTAAATTTACGTACGTGTTGTTGTTGGGTTCCGTTTCGCTTGATACAATAGCCTTCGTCAGGGCCATTTTCTCTGACTGGACAGTGGCTGATCTCAATAAACCTGGGAAACATCCCGATTCTTGTTGGAAATCTTGTGTGGCATTTTTCTCTGCATGGAAAGTGCCCCTTTTCAATGTCAAACGTGCCATCTTTAAACTCATTGGTCTTCGCAGCTGGTCTGAGTCTGTCAAAGGCTATAATTTGGTAAGATACTGTGTCAACAGACCTAAAGGCCGGATAGGCATTTTCATGGACAAAGTTCTTGATTTTGTGGGTCTCAAAGATTTCTTTGATGGGATATTTCGAGTGTCCAACAAGCGATTCACTAGTGAACTTTGGGAAGTTATATTTGATGAGCTGCAAAAGAAGTCCGATTCTGCAGATGATCCAGAAGATGCCAAGACAATATGTTCAGCAAGGGGTAATTTGGCTCTCCAGGACAATGATTGGGACAAAAATCTCAAGGAGAAATTAATGCCTTACGTTGTCAATGTTACTTATGATGAGAGTCTTCTTCTGTGGCACATCACAACTGAGCTCCTGTACAACAAGGACGGCAATGCTGATCAGAGATCTGATGATAAAAGTTTCTGCAAGCTCCTTTTAGAATGCATGTGCAACTCCTATGATGATACAGATCAGAAATACGATGAAAAAGAACTCAGTATGCTCCTTTCAGATTATATGATGTATCTTCTCATTATGCAGCCAGCCATGATGGCAGCTGTGGCTGGTATTGGTAAAATAAGATTTCGAGATACCTGTGCTGAAGCTGAAAGGTTCTTTAAGAGAAGGGATTTAGGATCCAATAAAGAATGGGGAGCGTGTGATAGCATTCTTGGTGTGAATACAGAGGTAAAGCCTGTCGACGTGAAAGGAGATAGAAGCAAGTCAGTGTTGTTTGATGCATGTAGGCTGGCCAAGCTTCTAGAGCGGGAGGAGAAGAGATGGGAGCTACTGAGCAAAGTGTGGGTGGAATTATTGTCATATGCTGCAGGTCACTGCAGAGCAACTGCCCATGCCCAGCAAGTAAGTAAAGGTGGAGAGCTTATTACTTTTGTTTGGCTATTGATGGCTCATTTTGGCCTAGCGGACCAGTTCCAGATCAACAAGGGCCACGCAAGAGCAAAATTGATAGTTGGCAAGTAAATGTTGATAAATTGTTGTAGCTAATAATTTCTCGGGGCTTGTCAGCTTAGATAACTGTGTTTTGTCTCTCCTTCGACTCTCCTTTTTACTTTGCATTTAGCAAGATCTGAAGCTAGAAATTGACCTGATCCATCCATGCTGACTTGAGGTAGCATTTATTGATCCAAATCTAAAAATGAAGAATCTAGTCCACCTTCACTACTGTCAGTTAATTTCTATTTAACAAAGGCTTTTCAAGATTTTACAAGGCACATGGTTATCTAACTGCGAGCCTGCTTGCTTGTTCATCAACTTAATTTTTATATCAGTTTGTGCCTTGTGCAATAAGCGTTCTGGGAAATCATAATTTCCCTTTCTGCTAAAGAACCAAGGCTGATTGTTTTAGGTATATTGAGTAATTGTTCTGGTCGAACTGTCACTGCTTGCTCTAATCAATTGTATATTGTACTTCAATAACAGATTGTTCTCTAGTTCTTGTCAGTAGAGAAGCTAACAGAGTAGCTGATTAGGTTGCCAGACAAACTTAAAATCAAATTTATTAATGGCCGGTGATTCACCGCGCTAAGATGTATCTATACTCCGTTACGTAGTAGCATTTACAGCATGTTTGTTGATATTGTGGTAGTAGTTATTTTTAAAGTGTTTTTTTAATTAGAAATATATTAAAATAATATTTTTTATTTTTTAAAATTTAATTTTGATATCATTGCATTAAAACGATCTAGAATCACAAAAAAAATATTTTTTTTAAGTATTTTTATAATGCAAAAACAAACAAGATCTTACTATATTAACGGTATGCTACTACACTGCAAGCCAACCTAGTTTTTCTTCAATGATGCTAAGGTGATGTAAGTATTTCTAAAAAAAAATTTGAAACTTGGGTTATTGATGTGGTTGGGTTTAATAAATTCAGTCAATTTAATAATATAAATAAAAAATACAATGAAAATAAATAAACTTACAAGAAAATTGAAAATGATAGACTTTTTTACTAAAATAAGGTAATCCCGACAAAAACAAATCGAATAAAACTATAATGTTTAACCACCAAGCAACTCAATATTAAAGGACGAGATGATCATGATTATTTTAAAATTAGTGAAAATACAAAAGAAAAAAAAATAATGGAGTCCAATCTAAAATCAATTAAATGTTGAATGATGAAACCGAAAAAAAAAATATTAGCTTAAAAAACAAAAAAAAAACAAGCAAGACCAGGTGAATCTTCTAAACCTAGATTAATCCCCCAAACTTCCAATCCATTAAATCCTAGACTTGAAATTAACCAAAAAGTTTAATTCCCAACCAGTTTAATACTAAATGATGAAACCGAAAAAAATATCAAATTAATTTGTCAAGGTTAAGAAAGAAATAGCAATCAAAATAATGAGTATTAAATCTAATAAGAAAAAAACTATAGGAGGATGAAATCGTAAAAACAAAATTAATTTTAAAAACTATCCCAGACAAAATAACTAGCAATAAAAAAAATAAAGATAAAATATAACACATGAAAAAACAAAAGGAGGATGAAATTAAAAAAAATTAATTTGATAAATCATTTCATATAAAACAAATAAAAATTAAAAGAATATGGATGAAATTTGAAAGAGAAAACAATTGAAGGGATGTCATGAAATTTTTTGAAGGATGAGGCGCAAAATTTGATATGGAAAGAGAAGGAGAAAAAGTGGTCACCGGCCCAAAACCCGAGACCTACTAACCATACATGTTGCTGCATAATAGAAGGGTCTTCAAGATGATTAAAATGTTGTCATGAAACCCAGTGTATGGTCACCGAACGGCCTCTCATGCACCGCTAAAAGGGCATGGGGTTGTCCACACGTAGACACATGCTGACAATTGTTTTTTTACTAATTTGATATTTGTTAAATTATGAAGCAGCTCTAAGTGAAATTCAATATTATAAAAAAAAAAAAAAACATAATAAAAAGATGAAAAGCCTTCTCACACCAAACAGTTTTTTTATTCCGAGGAAAAATGTATTTTTATTGTACTAAAACCATGAAAAAGCCAAAAAAAGAAGCCCCTCTTGACAAGTTTATTATTTTTTAACTTTTAAAGGCATTCATATCATTTTAAGTATGCAAAGAAAATTAAAATGAAAAAAAAGCTCATAGACAAAAGTCATTTCATTTAAAAAAAAAAAAAGGCGTATATACCAATTTGTTTTTAATTAATTTGTTAATGATCAATTGATCCTTTGAAAAACACTATTTCCCCATCAACTAAGCCAAAATGTTTTACAAAGAAGGGAAAAAATATAAATATATTGTTCCAATCTATAGTATTTTGTGTTTTATATCGTAGCGTGTTCAAGAGGTTTTAATTTTTTTAGCAAATAACTTATCCATAAATATTTGATTACTGATGAATGTTAGTAAAGTATTAATAAATTGCTTCTTCATATACATGAAACAGAAATGGAACTGTTGGAATAAATAATAACATATTTTAGATAATATTTCATTAGATATCAATCAATTTAGCATTTACTTTTGAATAAAATTTAGCTTTTTTATGATATTAATAGTCATTTTGTTAATTATTTTATTTGAATCTGCTATGTAGAATTATTATTTTTATGTTTGTGATTGTGAATATTCTACAAAAATAAAGCTCAAGTTATTATATTCATTACAATTTTTTTTTACTTTCTTCTATTTTTTGGTCAAATGAAATATGCTTCTTACATTTTTTTTTTTTAAGAAAAAAGAGATATTACATGAATCATAAAAGAATATATTAAAAAAATAATATATATTTCCTCTATAATTTTTTTTTCTTGTAAATATTTTTTTTATAATCATATAATTAATTAAAAAATATATTTAAAAAATTTTCTTGTTACACCGCACAACCAACATATCATTTTTTTTCTTTTCTAATCATTTGTCTTAAAAATATCAAAAAAAAATTATTTTTATTAAAACTCAAATTTATAGATATAATGAGCTGTTGTTTAAAAAATAATTATTCTAGTGAAATAAAACACAAAAAAATGGAAGCACATTAATTAGATTTATGTGAAAGGAAACCTTTGTTATCCTTCTTTCAGTTTATCTAAAAACATATTTATTGATTCTAATTGCTTATCATTTTTATTAAATTAAAAACCTAGGAAAGAAATTTTTTTTTAATTAGATACAAATAAGTTAATAAAAAAATAATAAATTATAATATGGTTCTTTTTCCAATAAAGTTAAAATAATTACATTTTCATACAAGAATCAATTCTATTGCATAATTAAATAAAAAAATTATAAGTTCATTGTATAATTGTATAATGTGATCAAATATCTTAATATATATGTTTTGGCTCAATTTATAATTAAAGTTATAAACTTTTTTAACATTTATTACTATATATAATTTTTATTTATTTTATTAAATCGTATATATTATTTTTTTTATCATATTTAAAAATTCTTCTTAATGAATCTACACGCGGCGGAGTGTGAGCAGATGACTAGTAGTTTACAAAAAAAAAAAGGCGAAGGTCAGTTTCGTAATTCTGAAGACTAAGTACAAACCCAGAAAAAAAAAATTCATTTTTTCCCGAAACAGAGTTAGCAAATCCCCAAACTAAAAGTTTGAAAGCCAAAAGATGGGTCTCCTCTCGTGGTTCCAAAGAAGCTCCAAACCCGAGTCAAAATCCGCTTCTAGCTCCACGAAACCCGAAACCTCCCCGCCCTCCGAAATCCCCGGTATGAACGGCGCCGTCGAGGTACCCCGACCGCCCCCCAAGAACGTCACCGTTTTCGAGTTTGGGTCTGTATCTGCTACTGCGGATAAGGTTACTCTTGCCGGGTTCTGCCCCGTATCCGACGACCTCGAGCCTTGCCGCTGGGAAATCATGCCGGCGAGTGATTCCGACGCTCCTCAGTTTCGCGTTGTATTTTAACTGGGCATTTCAGACTGGACTAGTGAAAAGGGACCCTTTTCTACAGTTTTTTTTTCCCCGAGTTTGGAACCTGTGTTTTAAGAGAATGAGTATAATCTTACCCAGTAGTAATTATGTTGTTCTCTGTGCGTTGGATATCTATGATACTTTTCAGTAATGGGTTTTGGTTATTTTTGGTGGTTTAGTAGAGTTTATTTATTTTTAGTTATTTTTGCTAGCTACTTTTTTTGGTTTAGCAATAAGTGAGGAACTGTTCTTTCTTTTTTGTAGCTTAGGTTGCTATTTTGGATGAAGAAATGATTTGTAGTAGTTATAGTCTTCGTGGCTTAACTTGTTAGCTGAATTAGGATTTCTTAATTATGGAGTCACTGCAAGATAGATGGATTTTAGGTATTTTGTTTAGTTACCATCTTATTAGATGGTTAGATTCTGAAGCTTGTAGGCATACTGCTTAATGAACCCTTTTGAATTTAGAACCTTTTACAATGTAGTTGACTGATAAATAGCTCCACCATGATTTGAATTTGGTGCAAGGCATTTTTGACTCGATGTGACTGCCTTCAAGTCAATTCTCACCTGGTGGTGAGGTGGTCAAGTAGGCTTAATTTGTTTAATCATCTCATCATCTGAATGGTGATTGCCCTTGGAGTTGGAATAGTAGTAGTGTGGATAAATCTTCTACTGTTAAGGCTAATCCTTAACTTGAGTTGACAAGTATGTCTTGTAACTTTTTTCTCATGACAATTAAGTGATTTATGAAGCGTGTGGTTAACTGGCTGCTATCATTTTGATGTTGGTTGGTGGTTGTTTATAGAGCTAAACGTAAGTATTGAGATGATAAAGAGTTGATTTAGTTGTTTTTTTGGTGAGAATGTTGGAGGGTTATCAAGGATTTCATAGAGATTTAGGCCAGGGTTTTGTTAGAAAGTTAAGAAGGTAGTATCACTTGGAATGGAGCCCTTGGTAGCTTGGTTTGATTCGATTGAATGTATTGCCAGGTCTGTTTTGAATCTGTAATGTATCTATGCATGTTTCCAAAGAGATTTGTTGGAAATAGTAGCAGAGGAAAGATAAGCAGGGCCTTGGCAATTGCAGATAGAGAGGAAAACAATTTATACATGCCCTAGCAAATATCAATTCAGGTCGCAGCAGCTTTTCCCCCGTTCAAAGCTGAAGCCCTCTAGTTCTCTGATTCTGTTACCTTTTGCTTGCCAGCGGAAGGATAATAAGGCCATGTTTGTTTCCCGGAATTCACTTCCGGGAATTCACTTTCCAAACTTTCCTGTGTTTGTTTGCCATTAGAAAAGTTGGTCAACGGAAAACACTTTCCGGTCAACGGAAAACATTTTCCAGTCAAAGAAAAATTTGGTTTGGTTTCCAGGAAAATATTTTTCCTTTCGACTGTGTTTGTTTTCCGGAAAGTGGTTTCCGGGAAACCACTTTCCAAATTTTCCGGTGTTTGTTTGCCATTAGAAAAGTTGGTCAACGGAAAACACTTTCCAGTCAAAGGAAAATTTGGCTTGGTTTTCAGGAAAGTGTTTTCCTGGAAAATTTGGACGGAAAACATTTTCCGAAAATTGTGAAAAATTTAGAAATGTCATTATTTGCTGATTATATCAAATTTGATCCTCAAACTTTTGATTGCTATATATAATTTGTTTTGAATATTTATTTTTCAATTCCATCTTTTAAAATTTAATTTTTATATTAATTTTGATCCTTATTTTTATAATTGCTATTTGCTTTTTTTTTATCATTTTTTTATTGAAATTTTTTATCCATCAAATTTGGTCCTCATTTTTTTTATTGTTACTTATTATATTTAAAATAATTTATGAAATGTTAATTATTATTATTTTAATTTATTCACCTTTCATTTTTTTTAATTTTTTAGATTTGATCTCTATTATTTTGATTATTATTTATTTTATTTGAGATAATTTATGAAATTATATTTTTTTTCAATTTCATTCTCATTCAACTTTTTAATTTATAAGATTTGTTCCTCATTATTTTAATAAACTTGAGAAAAATAAAACATTAATAAGTTATTTTTCAGCTCATTTTCCATGACATAACCAAACACTGGAAAATGTTTTCCAACTTATTTTCCATTACACTACCAAACATCGGAAAATACTTTCTCGGAATTCATTTTTCCCGGAATTTACTTTTCAAAAGGAAACTATTTTCCAGCAAACAAACGGGGAAGCAACTACATTGAGAACAACTTCAACTTTTGAATTTGAGTTATAATTTAAAGGGTATATTTCCTAAATAATTTATGATGAAAACGAGTCAAGTTAGAAGTATATTTGACAAAAAAACTGATTCAAAGCAACTTTTTTTTATGAATGAAAGCATAGTTTTGAAACCCGGACTGGCCCGACGGGTTGACCCGGGATCCAGCCGATCTGGGCCTGGAACCGGTCCGGGTTTAAGTAAAAACTCATCTGGGAGTTGGCCCGGAGAAACTCAGTCGACCCGGCGGGTCAATCCAGAACCCGGTCGACCCAGGTAAACCCGGTTGAGACCCGGCTCCCTTCCTGATAGAGAAAGGCAAAAGCAGTCTTGTACGATCTAATCTCCAACAAATGGTCTCAACCGTATTTTTGACAAGTACTGAACAAATAGCCTCTTCAAATCCTCATCTGAAATCTTCGTCTTCCCTTACTCTTCATCATTACCCGTTCCCGTTCCCATTCACACTCCCACTCCCACGTTCAGCTTGAAAGGGGCATGCTAGACATGTTTTTGTTGGAATTGATGGAGCACTTTCTGGCTCAGCTACAGCTTCATTAGAAGAAGGTTTGTAATCGACTATCTCTTCTTCAAAACTCTTTTTCCTATCAGTTGATCTGCGACATCTTTTCTCTCTTCTTATTCATGCTACTGGTAAAGAGAAGGTTTGGATGTCAGGATCTCATTACCAGAAGTACCCGCCCCTACTGTGGCAACCAAGTGCCCTTGCACCAGCTTGAAAAACCTAATCAATTGATTCTTTTCTATCAGTTAAAGATTTGATCTTTTGGGGTAAAGAAGAGGAAATTTCAAATGGGAGGGGAAGATAAATTTCACCTCATTAAGTTAATTTGACAATGAAGTCCACATGAGCTCCTCCTCAACCGGCCCCTACCTATGATTAATAATTTTTTCTTTTTTTATTAATTTTTTTGGATTGACCCGGGTCAACCCATGTGACCTGTGACCCGATTATTAGACCAGGTTAATTATCGGGTTGGGTTTCAAAACTATGAATGAAAATAATATAAGGTAGAAGTTAAACATTTTAACTTTTTTATTTCATTTTGTAACCAATTTTTTATTAAATTAAAAGTTATTTCTAATCAATATATCTATGTTTTTTTTTAAAAAAAAAAAAAAAAAACTTAAATCTGTTTGCACTTTGACTGAGAAGGTTTTATTATTGTTTACAGTGCTTCTTTGACTATGTTGTGGACAGTTTGTGAAAGAAAAGAAAATTGAAAGGTGTGTTAGCAAGTTGATTATGGAAATTGTTGTTCACTGTTGATTAATTATGAAATCAATAAACGAATAGAAAACTATGATCTATCATTTTTAACTTGGAATTAAACACTTTCTAAAAGCTCTTGTTTAGATAAAACATGCAAGACTAATGTGAACAGGGTATCAATTCAAGCCCTCTCTTGTATTGAACCCTCTCTAATGTCATCGAGCATATAATATTGGCCATTGATATGAAGTTTGCAAATACAGTAGAGTCAACGTAGAAAGTTATAGAGGGATATCTCTGAAATAACTCGATGAAATGAAACCATTGCAGTATATTGAGTGGATTAACACATCCCCGACTTACAATTTGTGGAGGATTATTAGTTAATGGGCTGTGCATATAGCGACCACTTCGGTTGGTTCTCTCTTTACTCTTCTTTTTCCTTTACTTATTTCCCCTTTCGGAAGGCCTGAGAGTTGAGATGGTGGGAAATTTCCAAGTCCTGTGCACAAGTCTTTATCCCCCAAAGTTACTCTCAACTGTCAAATATCTTAATCAGTTCACAATGGATACAGGACTAAATGATATGTGTGATGTGTAGCTCTCCATTTTCGTAGACTCAAAGACCTGCAAGTTGAGATGAGGTTTTCAGTTCTGGCTGGTTCTTAAAAGGAAGAAGACTTTGTTGGATGACTGCTACCTTTAGCCCAGTATATATCCGCTGATTGATTCCACAGATGTTCAGGCCACCCTTGCCATATTCAAACTCCAAGAAATATAGGATCATGGCCAGTAAACATTCTCCTATGCTCACCTCTCCAAGCACATGGTATCATCTATCATGGCTTCACACTGCAATATTCTTAGTCATTTCCACCATCTTTTACACCACCATGGTTTCTTGCTCGAGAATTGACATCCCTTACAACAAGCACTGTGCCTGGATTGTCCCTGAATCAACCAACTCCTCATGATGTTCCTCAACTCACCACCATCCCTTTTGTTCCAAACCAAGATGGGTACTTCCTTGGTGGGGAAGAAATATTGAATCATCCAAGCTCATCCTCAGTAAAAAACTAATATACTGTGATAACACAGTAAAGACACTCATCATGTACAATATATATCATTCAATTAGAACACCATGTTTGCTGAACAGTATGCACACATATATGAAGGTGAGGCTCGCTGTAACAAGAAAGAAAAGTGTCCTGCAAAGCACTAAAATCAACATTTTTTTACACTTATGAATCAAGTGGCTGCATCTCAGAGCATACTGTAATCATCATCATCGCTCATGCCTATGTAACACATTATGGCAATGACAAATACAAAAAATGACGAAAGCTCCATTGCTAGCGCTCCCCATCCAATAACACCGGCATGCTTTAAAATAACTGGTATTGCAATGCTTCCAATTGCTGAAGCTCCGGTCAGGAACTTTGTTGCATTGACCCAACTGTTTCATGAATAATCAGGAAGCACAGTATAGCTAACTGCTTTAGCGCTCTATTTTAACTGACAAAAAGTCAAATGTTGACCTGGAATCATTTAAACGTCAAAGCCTTACCCACTATCAGATTCTGTGAGAAGTGAGGAACTATTAGAACCCGCATAGAACAGCAAAGGCATTGGAAGAAGCACGTACATTATTACTGCAAGAGAAAAGGAGTTGTCATCAGCATTGCTAATTTCAATCTCGTATATCTCAATGACTGATGAAGGCCATCCTCTGTTTCTCAAGCATCAAATTTAACTGCATGGAAACTATTCAGGATAAATGCAAAGGCCCCTATTCAGGAAATGAAAGAACTAACAACGAATTATCCAATCAAAGCAACACAACCAAAATAGTCTTACATGCTCAATGTTCACAGTCACATTAGAACTACAAGATCTATGAGCTCAAACTAATTAATGGACACCCTTTGTGATCTTTAAAAGAAAGAGATATGCCTTATCTATCCATGGATAAGAATACCAAGCATGACTTTTCTAAGACCAGTATATGAGCCCAAACAAGCAATTTAATTTAAAGCAAGGTAAAAATTATGCAAAAAATGCATTAAAGTGCATGCATGTTCTTGTTCATGTCCTTATAATTTAAGGAGGTAAAATGTGGCATGCTACCGGTAGAAGATAGTGATATTCGTTCTTGAGAAAGAAAATTAATGCCATGCAAGGTACAAGCAAATAGCAGACATCGCTTTCATTTACAAGAACGCAACAGTGAAATGTAGACAGAATCATAAGAAACTCAACTTTAGTTCCAACTTTAGTTCTGGAACAGATGTTGAGAACTAATATAAGAGCACAGAAAAAAGCATCCAGTATGACAGGTTAGTTGGAACAATATACACTTACACTAATTGTGCCAGGTAGGGTTATGTCTACAAGAATGCAGCAGGTGATGGTTCTACTGGTCAGAATTGCTAAAGTGTCAGCTCGCCAATGTCCCAACTGTGAAGAGTTGTGAGTACTTGAAAAGGGTTTCGATGCTAGCGTTTTGTAATAAAGACAAGGCACCATAGGGATAAGTTTAGTTAGTTTGTTAACACAACTACACATTCAAAAGAAAAACCTCATGAAAGATAGAGTGGATGCTTAAGCCAATTCGGATTTAGAGAACTAGTCCATCCTGAACCATAACTTCAGCTGGCACAAATTCTTGCATAACCTGCCCGTCACTCTCTTTTACTTGCTTTATACTGAAAATTGCGATTTTATTTTTATTCTGCTTTTCCTATTTGATTAATCACACTGAAAGAGCAGGCAACTGATCTCCTTTCATATGAGCAGTTGCGAATACTTTAGAACCAGGAAAGAAACTCTAGAACATTTTCAAGGATTCTGCACATGAAATACAGTATCAATATGAGGGTGTGAGAATAAATTAAAGGATTCCTGTAACTGTGAACCTTACATTTAAGTTTCTCACTTTCAACGACTAGATTATGCAGCCATGACACAAGAAGTCAGATAAAATTCAAAACTTCCGAGTTAGAAAATATGAACAACAACAACAACAATAATAATCATCATCTTAGGCAAAAACTCGCGGTCACTTAGTCTTACCAGTTAGCATCGGCCACCAGTTATTGTACAAGGCACATGCCTGCAACACAACACAGGAAAGAAGAAATTATGATTACCTTGGCCATAAAATAATAATTAAACTAAAAAGATTGAAGTTAATTAGAAAAGAAAAGAGCACAAACCAAGATTTGCAACGCAATTCCTCCAGAAACCAAAATGGCCAAGAAAGGAAGCTTGCCAGTACGTAAACAGGCCCACATGTAACCCGGTAAGTCCGGCATCATCACCTCACCTAATCATCCATGGAAACAAACCTGTTGAAATTTCATTCATACAAAAGTAGGAATAACGCATCAATAATTCAAGCTTCTTCAATCGTAAACTAATCCCAAAATTGTATTTTAAACTGAGTGTAAAAAATTACTACAATTTATCACAAACAGAAACAAAAGTGACAGGAAAGGAGAGAAAGCAGTGAATTATGAATTATACAAAGAAGGTAGATTGAAAATTAGAAAGGGAGACTAAATTAAAATTAAGGAGAGATTTACGTACTGTTGCTGGGGCTCTAAAATTATACTCCGACAAAGACAAACTTAAGTGGTTACAAGTTACAGCTTGCACGGAATCTAAACCGTCCTTTTTCTTGGGGGTGTATGTATGGAAAATTGGAAATGGACGATTTTATGATATATTACAATTATATCACATCTCAATTACAAGTTTACAACTACAAGTTAAATGCCTTTTTTTTTTTCATTCTCAATTCTTTTTCAATTACATCCTTTTATTACCAATTTGATGAGTTACAAATTAAACTTATAATAGAAAGTAACAATATCAAACTATAAAAACCCCGCGGGACCAAACTGAAATTCACATGAAAAGTTCTTTTCAATCCACATATTTCCTATTTCTTTCTTTACCATACTTATAATTTTTGAAATTTTAGTTTTAACTTAAATATTCATTTTATTTATTTATATGTCTCTATGCTTGAGAGAGAAAAGATGAAATCATAAAAAAATAAAGAGCAAGAGATAAAGTCATAGTTGGCATGAAAATATCTTATTCTAGTGTTAAGAAGTTTCATTCGATGAGAGAAATTTTATTGAAGTGTTTTTTAACATCTAACTTGCTGTAAAAACTAGATTGAGGCTTGATAATTTTTTTGGAATTGGATTGGTTTATCATTTAAAATCGATTTAATGTTGATTTAAGATGGAAAAAAAAAGGTTTAAAGGGATTTTTTTATGCTTTTTTTATATAAAAAAAGAGTTGAAAAATGAATTTTTTTTAATTCTAAAAGTCAAAAACTTGACTTTTTAATCACTAGAGGTGGTCGTGGTTGAACCAATTGATGATGTGTGATATGTTATATTTTAAATTAAAATTGGATGGACGCATGTTATCCGTCTAGTTTTTTTATAAAAAAAATAAAATGTTAGTCTTATAAGCCTAGCCTTACAAATCAACATGTGCTTGACTCTCTCTTTTCGTGCTTGACTCTCTCTTTTCCGGGATAAGGTTTGCCCCTTCCAAACCTAGATGCTCAAGTTGTTTTAGTTAGGGCTTGTTTTTTTAAAAAAAAATTATATTTTTTATAAAAAATTGATTGAAATAAAATAACTATAGTAATTTTTAGGGTATTGTTGCATTAAATATTAGTTTTGAATTTGTTTTCAAATAAGATTATATACTTTACACCATGCCATTGAACCATATCTCACATTTCACCATAGGCAGTGAGCTTTTTTAATTTTGATCATCAAACTTTTTTTCCGAGTAATTTGATCATTTTATGGCTAAATTAAAGACTAATTAATTCAAATTTATTAAGAGAGGGTGGGGGATCAAATTGAGAAAACAGAGAAAATAGATGGCAATTTCAAAAAAATTACCCAAAGTTGGCTTAGTCCTCCTTTTCAAATGATAAAATTTTAGTCCTTTTTGTTTTATAAAATTCAAGTTTGGTTTGAAACTTTATTTTCTTATTTTTGAGTTCATGGTTTGAGAAATGAGAAAGAGTCACTAGATTTCAATGGCAGAAAAAGAAAGTCTTAGTTTCGGCTGCGAAAAATATCGATCTTAATGTGAAAACTGGTTGAAAATTGCATATTTTGGGTAAAAAACACATTGCTTGATTTTTTTGATCACCTTTTCGATAGTCAGAAACCGAAAAGGAAGATGACACAATGTTTGCCTTAATTATTATTTTTGAAAAATAATTGAGGCTGATGACATGTTGTCCGTCCCGTTTGCAAATAAACAAATAGAAAAGGCCATGTGAGCGAGCCTAACTTGTAAACCCAATAAAGTATGACATCTTTCTTTTTTTATTTTTAATTGATACCTTTCTTTTTATATGTATTTTTTATATATTTAAATTAATTCTCCCTTTTCTAATTTTTTAAATTGTTTATTTCATCTTTTTAAAGTAAATATTTTTTTATAATTATTTTGTATGTATTAATGTTTCGAAGAGGCTATTCTAATTCATCTATGAAATTTTTCCTTTTATGTTTTGTATACATAAATTGTATTTTCATGACGGGTTTATAAAAATAAAAAAAATATTTATTTTTTGGTGAGAAAAAATAACCTCTAAGATAAAAATAAAATAAAATTTGTTGGTTAAAGAAAAAAGTTTGGATTAAATATTTACATACATTTATATCTTTTACTTTTAAGAGAATAATTATTTTTTTATTTTAGCATTTCTTAGCATGAGCAACTTTGTCTCAATTTATCAATTTAAATTTTTTTTTTTTAGCATAAACATCTTCATATTTCTCAATTAAGAAAATCATGATACAATGAAATGCACCCGCAATATTATCATATTTTTCTACTATGTTAAATATTAACCTATGATCCTACATTCAAATGATTCTTGTTTTGTTTTGTTACTAGTCTATTGGTCCACACTCCACCGTGGCCAGATCAATTTTTTTAAAATATAAAAGGAATGTTAAGAGCGCGAAGAGTTTTTTGATAGTATCATTAAACCTAGTCAAATGGATTAATATTAAAACCCTCAATCTCAGCTACTTGCCTAGCTCAGTTTTCTAATTAAACTGCATGGGAGCTGACCCAACTTAAATTGATCGATTTTATGGATCCACATGTAATCTGGATGACTGGTAAAAACTTCAAGGTGACAACTTTTAAAAAAAATATCAAGACAACAACGTATTGGATCAACTCCGGTCCTCCCGCAACCCGGGTCATAGACTCTATTGGGTTTAAACCTTTTTTATAACTTTTTTTAATTTAATTATATAATAAAAATATATGCGCAAAAAATTAAACATCAACCCTAAAATAGATATTTATTTAAAATTGTTATAACCCCATAGAAAACAAACAAAAATAAATTATGCAATCTATTTCCTAACCAATCCAATATTGAATGATGAAATAAAAAAAAACAAAGGACCAAAAACAAAAAAGCATATTTGGTCGGTGGGTAAACCTGTCAAACCTGTGAACTGAGTAACCTGGGCTAGCACGTCAAACTCGTGAACTGGGTTATAGACTCCACTGAGATTATTTTTTTTAAAATATATTTTTTATTTAACTATATGATAACAAAAATAGATGATTGCAAATCGAACATCAACCCAATACCGAGACTTTTTTTTAAAACCACGATAACCTTATAAAAAGTGAACGAAGTTGAATTCTCAATTAACCTAATATCTATAGATGAAATAAAAAAAATAATGTTAAACTTGTTAGACTTTCAAACCATGTCAACCAACCAAAATTGTAAATAGGTTCATAGACTTTATGAAGTTTAATAACATAAATTTTTGCTGAAACTATTTTCTTAACTATATGAGAAAAAAAAAATAGATCACAACAAAGTCAAGTTCAATTAAAAAAAAAAACATCTCATCAAACTTATAAACCGGGACAACTTGAGCTATCTTAGCAAACTTGCAAACCACTAAAACTCTATAAGAAGATAAAATAAAAATAAATAAATTATAAAACTTAATTACTTTTTAATTTACATTTAATTTTCTTTTCATGAAAAAAAAAACATTAAGAATACTTATATATTTACTTTTTATGTTAAAAATTATTTTTATCCAGGGCGGAGCACAGTTCGCTAGTTACTTCTACGGCAACCTTTTGATTGACATGAATGATAATACCTAGTTTTTTCAATCCTTCCGTTTTAGAGTAATAGCACTTTAGATCCTCAAAGGAAGAAAATTACACAACAGTCACTTACTCAAGAAAGCTACTTTTTTTCGTTGAGCAACATATAGTTTTCAACAGGTCTCCCTTCTCTCTCCTCCTTTGGCTCCCGCAAAAACAGAAGTAACAAAACCCATGTCTTCAACACCAAAAAGGCGCCCAAAACGGGATTTATCCAGTAGCTCTTCGCATCCGTACACTATATCATCTAAAATTGAACCACCCCATAACTTGTTTCCTTCAAAGCAAGAGTTTCTCAGACTCATCGCAGTACTTGCAATCGCATCCTCGGTAGCTCTGACCTGTAACTTCATTGCTAATTACATCGATCATTCTACAAAACCCTTCTGCGATACCAGTTTAGACTCTTCAGATTCTTTATCCAGTATGTAACCCCTGTTTGTTTGTTTTCTGGGTTTTTATTATTATAACCTGCCTTTTAATGCAATATCATTAGTTGAACAAGCCAATAAATGTTGAATCTTGTGCAGTTTGAGCTTGAGTTGCATCACCTCACAAAGGATTAAACTTGTGTTACTTGGTTTCTCATAGATTTCTTCTTGTCCATGTTTTGTGTAAATTGTGTCTGGTTTGTTATTTTGTTGGGTTCATTGTTTTAGAGCTTGACATTTATAATTAGAGATTTTACGATCCCTAGCCTTTTCGGACTCCAAATCGAAACCTTAAAGCATGGGATTGAGTTTGATTGTGGGTGTTCTTACTTTTGTTACATACATTATATTTTGTGATCTGAAGTTATCTTTTCTCAATCTACATTTGCAATTTCCAAACTTTAATTGTTTTGTTATTTGTAGAATCAGCAAGAGCGTATGGTAGAATTTTGCTGAATAAAAGATTTTATGGGTCCTTAGAAGACAGAAATATTTTTGAACAAAAAAATATTATGGATTAATGTTGAATTGGTAAAACTCACATATCATGTGCAAGTCTAATGCAATGAAGCTCTGCCTGTTTTTGTTTTTAGCATTTTGAACATTCTTTTTCGACCTTTTGAGTTTTGACTTTCGACTTCTTTCAAATATTTAATGACCAGTGCTACGGTATATCCTAATATTGTAGTCCTTACTAATACTTCTCAACTCAATGTGATACTTATTGCTTATGTCAACAATTCCTCATAACGGATGCTCACTTTCAGATTCATGTGAACCTTGTCCAAGAAACGGAGAATGTAATCAGGGAAAGCTAGAATGTGCTCGTGGCTATAGAAAACACAGAAACACATGCATAGAAGATGGCGATGTTTATGAAAGAGCTAAGAAACTTGTCTGTTCTGAGAATCTTATTCATTCTAGTGTGATGATTTTCTGACCACGGAAGAAACAGTCTTTCTAAAATCTTCCATTTGCATACAATGCATCTGCAGTTGGAGGGGGTAGAAAATCATCTCTGTGAAGCCTATGCTGATTTCCTGTGCTATGGGACTGGAATAGTGTGGGTGTGTAACTTCTTCAACACTCCACAGTTTGAAAACCATATCTTCCAGACTATTATTTGCTCACGTTAGTGAATGTGGTGATTCTTCTATGGGTTTGTTAACATGATTATTACAATTCATTTTTAGGTCCAAGAGGATGACATATTGAATGATTTGGATGGACACCAGCTGTTGGAAAACTATAGCTCAGACAATCCAGTGTATGTGTATACCAAGATGAAGGCAATGGAAACCATTAGTGAAGAATTGCAGATAAGGACAAATCCTAATGGGTATGCTGTTTATTTAGTGAAGCTTTCAGACCCCTGGTTTGGAAGGCCCCAATGACATTTTCTTATTGGTAGGAAGAAAGAGTTTAAGTGTCCAGACCTGTTGGTGGAACATTACAAACCATTTACCTGTCACCTTCGTCAATGGATTTCTGAGCATGCTCTTGTTATCGTGCCAGTTTGTGCATTGGTAATTCACTTTTAAAGGCATGCACTTATGCTTTAATTTAAGCATCAATGTTAAAGCATTCTCACTGTCTTGAGACCTACAGGTTGTGGGATTTGCATTTTTAGTTTGGAAAATTCGACGGAGATGGTATCTATCAACCAGAGGGGAAGAACTTTACCACCAGGTATTCAATGCTGTGACTTCTAATGGTGTAAAGACCTTAGTTGCATGATTATTATTTTTGATGATCGCTCCTTGCCATAGCTTAGCTCTCGTACAGATCACCATGCATCATTTAAATGTTCTTGATTCAAGACCTCATTTCCTACTTATCAATTCTACAGTTATAATTTCAGATTTAAATTTGAACAACATGTTTAGATAGATCAATTCTTGGAGGACAGAGAGCTGTAACCTGCCTCCTTTTCTGCATAGAAGATGAATTATTAAAGTCTGTTTAGAAACAATATTTTAATAACTATAATCCTTAAAATGTCAATCTTTAGGTCCGCTTGCACCTGCAAGGATAAAATTTATTGTTTTCCTCCCTGGAGTTGGGATTCTTACTATGGACCGAATTTATCAGTCTTCTTTTGCCGGTTTAATGTGATCCTGTAAAGTTGATATTAGGATACCACACTAGATGTTATAATGCGCACAGTGGCAACTTGGCACTGATGCCTCTGCATTAACAGGATTGAGGCAATTGACCACTGATATATGTCCCCATATTCATTTGTTTTTCTCTTAAAATAAATAAACACTAGTTGAACTGTTGTCTTTTTGTAAGGTTTGTGACATACTTGAGGAAAGGGCCTTGATGTCAAAGAGAGTAAACGCAGAATGTGAACCTTGGGTGGTGGCCTCTCGATTACGGGATCATCTGCTTTCTCCCAAAGAAAGGAAAGATTTTGTTTTATGGAAAAAGGTATTAATCTATGAATCTGATCATGCCTATAATCGTGTATCTTTCCCTATGGATTGATATTGCAAGCGAAATAGTATTTGCTCTTGTGTTGACTTGCTTGAATTGGTTGGGAAAGTTTGCTCTAGCCATCATTTTTTTGTTTTTAAGAAATATGAGGATACAAGCAATTTTAGAGGAAGGAGCTGTTGCTCAAACTAACTGCAGCTAAAAAGGGGTTTGGTTTCTTTAATCAATACTACCCATCCTTTAAAATATCTACTGTTGAAAATGTAGAGGACCATATCTTTTGTAATTTGTACCGGCACCATCAGCTTTGGTTAGCTTCCATTTTTTGTTAATATCTAATTGTTACTTCTCCAAGGCGACCAGTTTCCCCTATTGTCATCATCATCAAAGCATTTGGCTAGAAATTTTTGAAAGCATTTGTTGTAACTTTGCCAATCCTGCACTCAAATATTTTGAGACCAATTCATTGCAATTAGAACACTGGTTTGTTCTTTATATTGACTTTCTTAGCATTTTTCATTTGTAATGGAGTTTTGTGATACAATGACTTCTATGCCTGATAAATAGTTTGGCAATTAATGATCTTATGTTTTATGGTGATAAGTAATTTATATCATACAGGTTGAGGACTTAGTGCGGGAAGATTCTCGAGTAGATCGTTATCCTAAGCTAGTGAAGGGTGAATCAAAAGTGGTGTGGGAATGGCAAGGTACAAGAGCTGCATTATTTCCTTTCTCATGCAAATTGTGTCCTAACTCCTAATTGTTCTCGTTTCATTGTTATCAACACAGGTATGTGAAGAGTATAATTCTAAATAAAATATCTTCGGAGATAAGGGGCTTTTGGCAAAGTGCCTTAGAATATAAATGAACAGTAGGGACTAATTAATTTAAGAATGATCTGACACCCAGAGCAGGGTTCTTATGACTAAAATGGTTTCTCCCATGCTCTGCATTATGGTTAATTAAAATTTTTTTATTTCCTTTACATTTTAAACCATAATGGACGAATCGACCACTTTCTGTAAAGCATCAGATTACCTTTTGTCATCCAAGATGATGGCATGTGGTGTAATATCTGCAAAATTTGTAGGATATATCTTGGATACATGCACAAGTTTTCCATTTCTTCTTTGTCCCTTGGAGGGTGGGAGATGATAGGGTTGTTCTTTCTCTGGAATCCTTGGAGTATGATTGTTATTTTCTATTTAATGCCACACAATTACTAGTTGGTTATTCCTTTGTTGTTAAATGGCTTTCATCTTGTCTGCTGTGGGGTTTTGCTGCCTGTTACTTTTAGAGTGCTTCCAGTCGGTGAAACAAATATTAATTTTCAAGTGAATGACATTGCTATCGTGAAATTGGGATAGATTAAATATAAGAGGCTCTCAATCCTCTTTTTCACAAGTCCCAACTCTTGTACAAGTTCTCTGATTTGAGCAAACACAGTGAAACTAATGGCATGAGTTACATCGCAATCAATTCAGCTGGCCTAGTTGTACTTACACAGCAGTGGCCTAAAAAGCATGTGTATACCAATGAATGAAGGGATCAAAATAATACTGGAATGACTAAAATAGAATCAACGTTGACTCTATTGACTCCAAACCAGAAAAATTATGCTTCTTATCCCATGGCCATTTTAAAATCATGTTTGATCTCTCACTTTACCAAATTGTACAATTGTGTAGTTGGCAGTTTATTTAGCTTTCTGAGTTGGATTGACATGTGTCTTATCTTTTTTTTCATAGTTGAAGGTTCGTTGAGCTCGGGGAGAATGAGAAAAAAAGTAGAGTCAAGCAAATTAAAGTCCAATGATGGTGTAAAAGAAAATTTTGATAAAGAACGCCATGAGTTGAAGCCTGGTGAGCTCATGATTTAATGCTCTTTGTTTCACAATTGCACTTCATCCAGTGACTTGATGAACTTGACCTGTTCACCATGCCCTTTCTCAAGTTGCATTTTTCTGGGATTTCTTTGCATGCGGGTATATTGTTTCACTAACATGTATAGATGACAAATGTTTGTACAGAGCCCAAGATACTGATGTTTTGACCTGAGGTGCTTTGTCCTCACTTATGAGCTAAATCGACCAAATCCTGGCAAACATTTGGAAGGTTCTCGTAGCTTGTGTATTGAATCAATTTTGTATAAAATGTCTTTTCAATGGAAGAGAACATGATAGAAGGATGTAAGACTTTTGCGAGTTCTGGATAACCTGTGAGTTCCATGGATGAGTCAGGTCTTCAGAGGTTGGGAGGTGTCCTATACATTTTCTTTGCCCCTGGATTGTGTTGCTAATAGTTGGAACATTTGTTTCCCTATTTGAAGCAATATGAGGCCAAATGGGGTATTGGGCGTAGGAATTCCTTGTACATGGAATTTTCGTGTGTAATCTGAGATGTAGCTAGTACTTTTGGCTTTAGAAATTAAATTATATTTTTTTAGCCTATGCTATCTTGTCAAAACTTCTGATCAAGTGTGTTAAAAAGGAAAAATACTACATTGATTACCAGCCAAATGTTCTGCAAAGTGGATATAACTAGAAATAAATTAGTTGCTCTTTTGTTCAAAAGTTTTAGATTATGTTTGTTTATTGTTACGGGATAGAAAAAATAATCGGAAAAAAATATTTTTTGTTTTGAAAAAACATGATTTTATTTTAAAATTGTCCTTGGTTTATTTCCTTAACTAAACATGTTATTGTCCCTTCCTTCTACATTTGTATTTATATATTGAGGTACTATAAACTTAAAGGGCAGGGAGGTCTAAACAATGTCGTTATCACAGCTAAAGACTAATTTTATTGTGAATTATAATAATAAAATTATTTTTTTACCTCTAAATCAAATAATATTTGTCCTGATTGATAAGGGTAAAGAAGTGGGTCTTTTTTATTTTTTATGAGTGGTAAAAATACTAAAATGCCATTGGAGAGAGAGAGAGAAATATGCCTTGTGTTTAGGGGTAGTTTTAGTTTTTGAGTTTTGGTTGGGCAATTAGATTGTTTAAGAGCGTGTTTGGCAGTGTGGTTGCGAGTGCTTTTCAAATAATTTTTTGTGTCAAAATACATGCCAATAATGTTTTTTCATTTTTTAAAAATTATTTTTGACATCAGCACATCAAAACGATCCAAAACATACAAACCATATTAAATTTTAGCAAAAAAAAAAATTTCAAATTTTTTAGGAACGCAGCCGCAACCGCGTTCCCAAATGAGCTCTAAATGATTTTAAAGTTAATAAAAAACCTGTTTGAAAAGATCGACATATTCTTTATCTCTCTCTTATTCTTTATTTCTCTCTTCTTGCCCATAAATTGCATATTGATCTTCTTTATTTTTTATATTTTTATTTCAGTTTTTTTTTTTAATTTCTAATTTTTATCCAAAAACCTTTTATAAAAATTTTATCTCTTTACAATTTATGGCTTCAATTCCAGGACACACACATGGAATTAGACTAGGTGAATTGCCCTGTCTTGTCATGCCTAACATAGTTTAGCCTTTGTTTTGTTTTTTCTTCCTCTAAATTATCTTCTTTCTAATTATTTTTTAAAATTATTTTTTTATTTTTTATATGATTTTTTTCTCTATTTTTTTATTTATATTTACATTAATACTTCTTCTCTTTTTTATTTTGTTTAAAATATCTTTTTTAAATGACGATTATCTTTTTTGTTATACATTTAAATTTTGAAGAGTTTTTCGAATTCATCTATATTTTTTTATTTTTTATATAGATGAACTTTATTTTAAAAATAAAATTTTTTCATCTTCAGATAATATTTCTAATATGTATAGCATTGCATAATTTTTTTTTTTATTATATTCAGTTAATTTAATTTATGTCTCTATTTCTATTATTGTTTGCTTGAATAAAAAAATTCAGCAAACACAATTAAGTAAATGTCTCGGCTTGTAAAATTAAATATCTTTATTTACATTTGTTTCTTAATTTTGCTATTTTTATTTTTAGTTATTGTTTATGGTTTTTTTTATTTATTAACACACATAGTTTTTGTTTTATTTAATTACATGTATGTATAAACTTTTTAATTTTCATTTAATTTATTTTAACTATAAAAACATGTATAAGAAGCATGTGTATATAATTTTTTATTTGAAAAAAAAACACGGCAAAGCACGTGTCAAGTATCTAATTTACACATAAATAATAATAACATCATCTATCATATTCATTAAAATCTTGGATTTTTTTTTCTAAATTAGCATA
Organism: Populus trichocarpa; assembly: GCF_000002775.5. Lineage (NCBI taxonomy): Eukaryota > Viridiplantae > Streptophyta > Magnoliopsida > Malpighiales > Salicaceae > Populus > Populus trichocarpa. The sequence goes on along the minus strand of NC_037285.2, from coordinate 12,097,900 downwards.
ACATTCAATTTAATTTTTTTGTAGAATAACATCTTTGGAGGATTTTTTGGTGAAACAATATATTTTTATCTTGTCAGATTTTAAAATCCTAATTTTTATTAAATATTATTATTTCTATAAAATAATTAACAAACTTTTTTTTAAAAAGTTTTTAGTAAATCTCAAGCTTTTCAAACATGACAAGTTAACGTTAAATTTTAACGTAAACAGAATCATGGACTCCCCTTCTTCTCTCTTTAATTGTGTTTAAGGAAACCACAAGAAACTTTCTAGAATGTCATGAGTCGTTAGCCATTAAAATAATCATTTTCATCAATGATTCTATATATAATTTTTTAATGTTTTAGAATTCTGATTTATGTTGTTGATACAATACATCAGTGCATTAAAACAGCTTGAATTCTGGTAAATGTATTTTTATTATTATTATTAATGCAAATGTCCAGATCAGCTTGTATGCATCTTAATTAATTGTACGGATCCTAAAATTAATGACTATGTAAATTTATAATGGTTCTGAAATTTATAGGACTCAAACTGATAGTCTCTAAAAAATAAATTTATGGGACTTATACTGATAGTCTCTAAAAAAATAAATCTAGAATCTGATTAATTAAGTTATATCCCTCAAATTTTTAATCCATGTTATTGATAGAATTGGTGACTGCATTAAAATAGCTTCCATAACAAGCTTTGATAAATTTCTTTGAACACAGTTTGAAACCTGTTTTGGAGTGTGGTTGCGATTGTTTTTTAAAATGTTTTTTATTTGAAAATACATTAAAATGATATTTTTTTATTTTTAAAAAATTATTTTTAATATCAATGCATCAAAATGATCTGAAACACTTTTAAAACAACACTAAAAAAATATTAATTTAAAACAAAGAAGAAAATAAATAAAATTTAAATTTTTTTAAAAACACTTTTAAAATATAAAAATAAAATAAACAACTTTCATCCAATTTCATTCAAATAGATGATAATTGATGTTGAAACAACAATTAATTATATCACGGTTGATATTCGTGATATCAATTAAAATTTTATTTTTAACTGTGATATTATTTAGTTGGAGTTTAGCAGTGCTACATTTAATATATGTGCGAACTGTTACAAGCAAAAATATACTATTTCATAAAAAAAAATTGTCATATTAGTTTGTCTTTTTTTCTTTTCTAATTTATGTGCCAATTTTCCAAAAATCTTTGATTGAAGATGCACTGCTCCACTCTCTTAACAGCAGATAAAATTGTAAATAACCAAGGATAGAAGTTTTTTTTATCTTGTGTAACTACCACTCTACCAGACCAGAATCCCGGTGTGAATATTTATTTATGTACAAGCTACTAAAACCCTGTCTTTTAATACTCTCTCCCCCCGCTTGCCTCTCTACTTGCACTGGGACACTTGAAAACCCAGTTCTAGCACCATAGAGATCGAGAGAGGGAGCAAGGTTGCTTGTGAGTTTGAAGTAAGTTCTCATTTAAGAGCTAGCTAGATTTATTTTTCAGGTTTGAATCGTTTGATCCAGTTCTCTACTTCTTTTACTCTTTTTTTCTTCAAAAGTTCAATTCTTTTTGCTTAATGGGTTGGTGGAATGCTATCAAATGATCTCAAAAGTTCATGTCTTTTTGCTTGTTTTGCTCCTTTTTCTTTCTGGGTTTTTGAAATGCTTTCAAATGATGTTACTTTCTCTCTATCTCTCTCGCTTCGGTTTGCTGATTTATGATCTTGTTGGGTTAAAGATGGTAACTTTGTTGTCAAATCTATTGTTTGACCATAAACGTTTAAGTCTTCTGTCCGTCTTTAATATAACCAACCTTTAGGCCTATGAATCGCAGCAATAACTTTGAGTATCTTTTAGCTATTACAGCTTAAGAAACAAATCCAGACCTTTTAGACCCAGGAAGTGAATCTAAATTTCTTTTAGCTGCTTGCGTAACAATTCATGACAATAAATGACTTTCATTTGTAAATCTAGATCTCAAATTCAGAACGAGCGTTCTGCAGTTGTAACTATTTGTGCTGTTTCTTTAAGTTTGTTCTTTAATTCCGTGTCAATTAGCGATGACTAATTTGAGAGTTAGCCTTCCATGGAAGTAGATTTGTTTGTTTTCCAATTATTGAGTTGCTTCATGAATTCTATCGGAGACTGCTAATGTTAAAATTGCTAAAAACACTGGTCAGAGATTCTCGTGATACATCTTGTTCTTACTAGTGAGCCCGCGACCATCTTGATAAAAAAAAGAGCTTAAAATTTTTAAATGAGACAGCAAATGTATTTATTAATTGAAGTAAACCAGAAGTTAGCAATGATTTCACGTGGAAGACAATCTATTTGTCATACGTGTTGAGATTAGAAGACATTTTGTCAATCATGTATGTAAACAATTTGAGTATATTAAGAGTCATGCATTTGCCTTCTGAATGGCAGTAGGCATCTTAATCTACTGATAGTTTAAGCATATCTGCTGTCTTTCATGATAGAGAAGTTCTGTCCTCTCACCTTTATTCTCTCCCATAAATGCTACATGGCAACTAATCTTCTTCTAACTATATTACATCTTATTGTGTGCTTCAGGGGATTCTCCCAACCACATCATGGGTACCAAGCATAGCTCCATGGGCTTCAAAACACGAAACTCATTGTCTATATTCGTTGTTATCTGTTTATGTTGTCTCTTTTACATCTTGGGAGCATGGCAGAAGAGTGGTTTTGGAAAAGGAGATGGCATAGCTGTACAGATGACCAAGAAGACAGATTGCAATATCTTTACCGAGCTGAACTTTGAAACCCATCATAATTATGTTGAGATTATTGAGCCTTCTCAGCCAAAAGCCAAAGTATTTAAGCCATGTCATGTTAAGTATACTGATTATACTCCTTGCCAAGAACAAGATCGAGCCATGAAATTTCCACGGGAGAATATGATATACCGGGAAAGGCATTGTCCTCCTGAAGAGGAAAAACTGCACTGTCTTATTCCAGCACCCAAAGGGTATAAGACCCCATTTCCTTGGCCTAAAGGACGTGATTATGTCCGCTATGCTAATGTTCCCTATAAAAGTCTAACTGTGGAGAAGGCTGTTCAGAACTGGGTTCAATTTCAGGGTGATGTATTCAAATTTCCAGGAGGAGGAACCATGTTTCCTCAAGGTGCAGATGCATACATTGATGAACTTGCATCTGTGATCCCGATAGCAGATGGCTCTGTCAGAACAGCACTAGATACTGGTTGTGGTGTAAGTTGATTGCTCTTATTTTCAAAATTTTCAATCAAATTGTAATCAACTCATGCATACGAAATTGTATATAAATGTTCAGCTGCCTAGTAAGCTTAGAATTGAGCTCCGACCAGTGATTAGTCCGAACTTTTGGTTAACTGTTTTGCTAATATCTCTATAGCTATTGTCTTTTGTCTTGAGATATTTATCATGGGTGTGGAGCCACCTAAATACTGCTTGATAGTCTTGTAATGCTTTACTGGGTTGGATATTCCCCTATAGTTCAAGGGCTGTCATAATTCATCTTATTTACAACCAGGCACTTGGTATTGTCCTTATTTGGATGCGATGGCCAAATAGGGGATGGCCATACCTCTTCAAAGGTTCTGATATCTTTATGCAGGTCCAATCTTGAGTCTCTAATGTTCCATAGTATATCCCTTGTTTTTCGGTGATTCTTTAAAGTACAAAAACCTCTTCACTATCTTGCTCACTGAATGTCATATGACCTGTCAGTTTTAGGATCATTAGGTTTTTTCCTTTTTATGTGTTAATTACATGACAGTGGAGAAAAAAATGTAACATTTGTTGCACCAGTGGTCCTAACATGCTGCCCTCCTCCCCTTCCCCTCCATTCTCGCAAGCAGTGCATGAAAGCTACTCATTTTTAATGTTTGTTTCTTTTTATCTTAAGTTGCAAAACTAATGAATGCAATTATCATATAGGTTGCAAGCTGGGGTGCATACCTGATGAAAAGAAATGTGTTGGCTATGTCCTTTGCACCACGAGACAATCATGAAGCACAGGTACAATTTGCATTGGAGCGGGGAGTACCTGCTGTTATTGGGGTTCTAGGTTCAATACGCCTTCCTTTCCCATCAAGAGCCTTCGATATGGCCCAGTGCTCTCGATGTCTTATTCCATGGACTGCAAATGGTTAGTGCTACTACTATTAATATCAGTGATGATTTTGTATATATTTCTTAAAGCAAGAGACTTCAGTGTTTCAGCTGATAGATGGAAATATATAAATTTATAGCATTAAGGATCCTTTTCATGAAAATTATAAGTTTGCAAGAGTTGATTGATGATTGAATGCTAATATATATATATATATAACCAATTGACGACACTTTGTGTTTACTGCAGAAACTATATATCAAAGTAAAAACGTTCATGAAATGTGAACAAACCATTTCTAGTAAAAATTACTTACAACTTCAAAATAAAGAAGGATTCTTTATGGTGCTTATGAAGAATTAGGATTCTTTATGAATTAACATTGAAATTATGGTAGAAGTACCAAATCAAAAGAGGGCGCTAAATTGTAAAACACAAAGAACAATAAGTTTGATCTGAAATTTTTACCAATGTTTATTTTGATTCAGAAGTTTATTTTATTTGTTTTAAGATCTCTTAATGAGAGAGACTCGCCAAAAAACGGCGGTAGAAAGAGAAAGTGGTTGGTTGTCACGATTGCGGGCATAAAAGTGATCAAGTTTGGTGCCCAAATGTTCTCTTCAACTAGGGAAGTTGGATGGTGTTGGTTATTGGCATTTAAATTGGTTGAAAATACAGATCGGGGCTTGGGAAAGACTTAGGGTGTAAATTATGATATTGCCCGGGGGTTTACATAGGGTCTTGGGTTGATTTTTCATTTTTTGATTGATTTTTGGCAACTTTAAGGGGACAAGTGAGTTTTTTGAGTTGTGTATACTGTTTTTTATGTGTTCTCAAGTCAAAAATTGGTAGAAAAATGGATTGTTTGGTTCAGAAAACTAAAGGAGAGTTTTTGCCCGCTTCAGTTGTTGGAAACTGGGCAAGTGAATTACATGTCATTTGCCTCATCATATGACGTGTTGTCTGCACCCTTGATAAAAAAAAAAAAAAAGTAAGGCCAGGGCGGACCTGCTACTAGGGGCCTAAGCAATGGGCCTGACCTTTTATGTCCTTTTTTTTTGGGCACTTGAAAACAAACAATTAACACACTGCTTCACTTACTCATGGTTTTTAAATAATAATAATATTATTTTATTATTTATTATTTTTTTAAGATGGTACTCCACGAAAAGAATATTTCTCATTCTAGTTTAACATTTACTTAACTTTTATGTTCAATTATCTGAAATTAAGGTTTCACGAACTGATTGTATTGAATAGATCTCTGTTCACCTGGTGGAAGTTTACAACCTTTTAACATGTGGATTCCTGTATCCAGATGGAATGTACTTAATGGAAGTTGACCGTGTCCTCAGACCTGGTGGATATTGGATCCTTTCTGGCCCGCCAATCAATTGGAAGACCTACTATCAAACATGGAAGCGGTCTAAGGCTGATCTCCAAGCCGAGCAAAGAAAGATTGAAGAGCTGGCTGAAAGTCTTTGCTGGGAGAAAAAGTACGAGAAGGGAGATATTGCCATCTTTAGGAAAAAAGTAAATGACAAAACCTGCCACAGGAAGTCTGCTAGTGTTTGTGAATCAAAAGATGCTGATGATGTCTGGTGAGTTTGCATGCAACTTGATTTGCTTGTATTTTATTATACCTGATGGAGATCTTAAATCCAATTAGAAGATGAAAACATTAATTGTTTTGCTCATCGAGTATGATGTGATGTTGGAATGCTCATGGATTTGCCAAGTTCGCCATATTTACTTTTAGAAAGATGGCATTGAGTGGTGGTTTAAAAGGAAAAGAAGAAGCTCAAGAGCTTGCTTTTTTGTGTTCTATTAGGTTGAAATTTGGAGGGTTAGAAATAGAAGATTTTGGAAAGGGGAGGATATCCCATTTCTAGGTTAAAAATATCTCTTTTGAGATGTTTATAGTTGGGCTAGACAGAGTAGTGTTCACCCTTGTTTCATTTGTGGTTGTGGGTGAATCTTCGTGCAATGCCAAGGCTTAGTTTCACCCTGTTTTGAATTCATACCAAGCATCTAAATTTGAAAATGTCTTATTAATGGTTGGACTAACTAGATACATAGCTTGTGACATATGCTCAAAATAAGATAACCATGGATTGACCGAGTAATTGAAGGGGCCAAATATAAAATAAATAAATAACATGATTGCAGGTCAACCTGCAGAAAGAGTGTTTCGTTCTTTGTGCCATTTTCAATTAAAGCGTTCTTTTCTTCTTCTTTTATCCATTTCCATGGTGAACTAATCGGATTAGCCTTCCCTCAAGTGACCCCTTTGACAAAATTGAAGGTATCACTGGCTATAATGGTCCTTTCAATTTCTATAATTAGCAATTTTTTCCCTAATTCTTTCTTCTGTGATTTATTTTAGGTACAAGGAAATGAAAACTTGCAAAACTCCTCTCCCTAAAGTAACCAGTGCAAATGAAGTAGCAGGAGGGCGGTTAAAGAAATTTCCCGAGAGGCTTCATGCAGTTCCTCCTCAAATAGCCAAGGGATTTGTTGAGGGTGTCACAGCTGAATCTTTTGAGGAGGACAATAAACTTTTGAGAAAGCATCTACATGCTTATAAAAGGATCAATAAGTTGATTGGCACTACAAGATATCGGAACATCATGGATATGAATGCAAGGCTTGGGGGATTTGCAGCAGCACTTGAATCCCCAAAATCTTGGGTGATGAATGTAGTTCCAACAATTGCTAAGAACACTTTAGGAGTTATTTACGAGAGAGGTTTAGTTGGAATTTATCATGACTGGTAAGTCCTTTTGAATCTTATCTCTTTATTCCATGCTAATAGTGGTCTGATTTTTTCCTTTTGTTTAACAGTTAGGTTATGCAATGTGCCTTAGCCCCCCTCTCCCTGGTGCAAGTAAAATCCAGTTTTCTTGGACTCTTAACACCAACAGACTTTGCCTCTAAATTAATACCCTTGAGCACTTATTTACAAGAAATTAATGCAGTTTGCTGATCATACTGGGATTTACCGAGAAAATGTAGCATGAGGCACCGTGCACAATGTTCATGAGAATTAGCTTATTTTATGGACTATGTCTAAGTAGTTTTACTTGCTTGCAAAAAAAAAAAATTTCCTTTGAGAAACATTCAGTTCATTTTTTCGTCGTGAATTCATTTTTCTTATTGATACTTTTGTTGCTGCTGTCTATCAAATTCCTTGCAACTCATTAACCACCAGTATGTCATGGCAATTGAGTTGAGTTCTACTTATCCTCAATAGATAAGAATATCAAATACCAGAAGGTAAATAAATAGAAAATAGGAGTGTAAAAGAGAGAGTGTGAGGCCCTTACGATTATTCTCAAGCAAAATGCCTATGACAGTGCAAATGGCAAATACGTTGAGAATCATAAGCCATTTCTTACCCCTTTAAATTCCATCTCTTAAATGAAATACATTGAGAGATCAACTTGAGAATTTCACTATTGAAACCTAACAAGGTCATTGCTTTGAAATCCTCGTGACATTTTCATATTTTGTCTTCTTTCAGGTGTGAAGGGTTCTCAACATACCCAAGGACATATGACTTTATCCATGCCAATGGTGTCTTTAGTTTGTACCAGAACAAGTAAGCCTCATCTCCATCATCATCATCATTTTCTTCTCCCTGCGGGCCATAAATTGGGTCAAATTTCAGTAAATTTCAAGAGCTGGTCATTTCAGTTGTAGTTTGCAACATGACTAAAACCTTCTAGTTTAAAAGTCAAATAGTGAATATCGTTGGGTATATATAATAGAAGTTGGACCTGTCTAGTGTCAGCTAAGAGTTTTGCGGCTTGTCATCTAACTTTGAGCATCACTGATTTCTAATCTATTGTACCTGAATGATTGAAACAGGTGTAATCTGGAAGACATCCTTCTGGAAATGGATCGAATTTTGCGGCCTGAAGGGACAGTAATCTTCCGAGATGAAGTTGATGTTCTGAACAAGGTCAAGAAAATTACTGAAGGAATGAGATGGGATACAAAAATGATGGACCACGAGGATGGTCCCCTAGTACCTGAGAAGATACTGGTAGCTGTTAAGCAGTATTGGGTTGGTGGAACAGGAAACAGCACATCAAGTGATCAATGATCCGGCTGTCATTGTTTTCAAGGCAAAGAACATGCCAGCAATTACAATGCTAAACAAGTGATTAACTGCTCGACTGAGATATTGCAGAACTGAAGGGTTCCGATTTCTAGAGATGGCAGAATGCAAGTTACTAATCTGTTATTGGTGAAGTGGAGCGTATGCTCGAGTTAGCGAATTATCAACATTCAAGAATGCGATACTGATGACAAGAAGGACGTCCCTTGCAATCAAAGATTATGTTTTTTTTTTAGTTAACCACAGCCAATATTCAGTAAATTATATTCTTCTAATTCATATGGATTCCCCATTTTACAAAGTTTTATTCTTCTCCTCCTCTCTCCTTTTTCCTCATGGGCACTGCAATGCAATGCAAACTTGTGATTTTGCAGGTGCTCAAGAGATTGGATTCATTGTTCTCTAACTCATGCTGCGTGGCTCTAATGGAGCAGCAGGCATCATTAAAGGCAACTGAATTTAATTGGCTACCCAAGTAATAGCTAGAAAGATTTTCCTGTAAGGTAGGTGAAATGTTTGGGATGATATATGGGTCCATTGTTGTCTGTGGGTGCCCTGTAAAGCACAGCTCCAACAAAGGGTGGTTGGTGCCGCTGATAAATGAGAGAGACCATCAACATTCCGACATGCTTACCTGGAAGATCGAGGTCACTAGGTCCGGCTTATCTCCCCTTGGTGGCCGACAACTGGAGAAGCGGACCAGCATCTACGTGTCGCTGCATCAACTATGTAGGATCTGGGAGTTGGCCAAGTTAGTAGAGCTTGCTAAGGAGTCCAGCAAGCCGAGACCTGGCCCATGTGAAGCCTGAGTCACTTTTCATGCCACGTAGATGATAAAATGGTAACATCAATCACACTCACACAGTTGACTCAAGAACCGCCGAGTTTGATGACCATGCCAGGATTTTTCATTAAACAAAGTTTCTGTTTGGTAATGTTCTTTAAACGGGGTTAAGTAAATTTTGAGATTTCTTTTTAAAAAGATAATTTTTTTTTATGTTTTAGGATTGTTAAAAATAAAATTTTAAAAATAAAAAAAATATTATTTTAATATATTTTTAAATAAAAAACAATCCAGATATCTTAACTGAAGTCATCTATCTGTGAAGTAAGAAATTTCACACATAATGCTCGAGTTCAGTTCTAGTTAAAAGGAAATATTCTATAGTTTTTTTTTTTATAAACCACGCGGTGTCCTGGATGCTGGTTCAGACTAATTCACGCTCGTATCGGGTCGGCCTACAGAGGAGTAAAGTGCTCCTCAAGAGAAATTCTTTATACATAAAGAGGGGTCGAACCCCTGATCTTGTTTAAGGGATGAGAGTGTCGAACCGTTCACACCGTGTCCTCTTGGGTAAACATTCTATACTTTGAGAGGTGAGAGGTGTGAGCCGAACAATTGTTTTTTAGGGGAACTGTGGTATGCATGTTGTGAGAAGAAAAAAACCCCTCTCGATGACTACACGACAATAAAAATGAAGGAAAAATATTTATATTAACGGAAGCTGTTTATAACTTGTTTGCATATTGGTCATGTAATTGAATGTAAAACAATTTTTCTTGTAATTGTTTTCTTATAAAATAGCATAATGCTGTCATGCTTTCTTTTCTTCTTCTTTTTCATGCCCATTCCGTCTCATAAAGTGTCGTTACTGGATAATTCTTTGTGATATGTCGTGGCAGGGCCAAAAATTTTATTTATAAAAAAATTACGCTTGAATCATTGAACATAATTCAGCGCATAAAACCCGAAACCTTCCCGAATTAAATTGCATGGGAATTGTCTGAGTATAAACTAGTTAATTTGACAAGTTAAAAAAAAAACTTAAAAATTAATAAAAACATGATTTGATTTTGATAATATTTTTTAAAAAAAAATTATTGAAACGACATATTGGATCAACTAAGATTAACTTAGTTTAACCCGTCAAACTTATGTCATGGTAATGAACTCCATTGCATTTAATAACTTTGTTTTTAAAATTATTTTTATTTAATTATATAATAAAACAATGGACACTTGTAAAATCAAGCATCAATTCAATATCATGAAGTTTTTCTATGATTACGATAACCCCATAAAAAAATAAATCATGAAATCTATTTCTCAATAATTATGTTTTTTTCTTGAATAATTTTTAATTTAATAATATAATAAAAAAATAGATGCTCAAAAAACTAAGTACCAACCCAATGCCGATGTGTTTTTTTATGAACGCAATAACCTAAAAAAAATAAATCAAAATAAATCATGAAGCCCGATTCATAATAATTATATTTTTTTTTGAATGGTTTTTTATGTTAACTATATGATAGATCATTTTTATTTAATAATATGATAGAAAAAAGTAGACGATTGTAAAACTAAACATCAGCCAAATGCTAAGATGTTTCGTCGAGACAATAATAACCTCATATAAAAAAAACTAAAATAAATAATAAATTTAATGTTAAAATATATATAAAAAATAAGAATAAAAGAAAAAAAAATGGTTATTGTTCTAGTTAACAATAACATGTGAGGAGGGGAACCATGATTTCCCCTCCCCTGTTAGTTCTTGTTAATAAAAATAATTGAAGTAGTTTCTCCAGCAAGTAACTTGATTCATACAAAACACAAAATTTATGTTGTCGCCCCTAAAAATGCGTAGACACTTATCTAGCATTTAACCTCGGATATTATAAATGCTAATTTTACAAAGTTTAGCAAAAACCACAAATATTAAACTAAAAGGGCCTTAAATGTATGAATTTTACAAATAATTATTAGAGACCTAGTCCAACCCACTAACAATACAGTTAATCTCAGCTTATCCATTACTGCAGAAGGAGATAAGGATCAGGCTAAGATCACTTCAAGTGTATCTCAACTTTCATAGTGTATCCCTTACCCGTTTGTATATAATTATCTCCTACTATAAATATAAGAACAACACATGTGTTATGGCATTGCAGTAAACATATTATAAGTTTTACATGGTATCAGAGCCCACCTGACTTACGTCAAAATCTTTCTCTTCTTCCTCCCTCATCATGTCTGCAGTAGCAACCCTCTCCTCCACTCAATCCCCTCCTTTGATCACCTTCACCAACTTCAATCCTGTTAAACTTACTCGGGACAACTATCCCTTATGGCTCCCTCAAATTGTTCCTCCTCTTAGAGGTGGAAATCTCTTCGGGTACGTAGATGGCACTACTCCCCCCCACCGTCCACTGTTTCTTCCACCATTGATGGTGTTACTATCACTTCTCCAAACCCTGCCTTCTTACATTGGACCATGCAAGATCAAATCATTCTTGGTGCCATAAATTCCACTCTCACTGAAAAAATGCTCATTCATGTTACACGTTGCACCACCTCCAGATCTGCCTGGATAACATTGAAGACACTATTCACTTCCCAATCTCGTGCACGCACCATGCAGGTTCACTATCAATTGGCCACCTTAAAAAAAGGAAGTTCCTCTATTGCTGACTACTTTCAACGGTTCCAGTCTCTCACTGACTCCTTGGCTACCGTGGGTTAGCCTGTTAATGATTTTGAAATGGTGGCTTTCCTACTTGCTGGGTTAGGACCCGATTATAATCCCTTCGTAACGTCAGTTACAACTCGTGTTGAACCCCTGTCTGTGGAAGAAATCTATGGCCATCTCCTCTCTCATGAACTCAGACTTGAGCACCATTACTCATCCATTGACCTCTCTGTCACTGGGGCTCGCTATGCTGCCCATGGAGGAAATTCTTTCCGACCTCATTGTAGCGGCTACAACTCCATCCTTGGTGCCCCATCTTCTGGAAGGGGGCCTTCACGACCATATTCCAACCGACAGTCACGTGGTAGGGGGCGCAACACTCACTTCTTTCCTGGTCGTGGCTCTTCTCCTCGCCCTGTTTGCCAAGTTTGTAACCGTGTGGGACACATCGCTCTTGATTGTTCCAGCCGCTACAACGAGTCCTTCTCCAGAGACTCCTCTCAGCCACCACAGGCCTACCTTTCAGCTCCTTCTCATGGTCCTGATCTCAATTGGTATCCAGACTCTGGTGCAACTCATCATGTCACTTCTGACATGAAAAACCTTAACCTCAAATCTGAAGAATTCCATGGCCCTGATCAGATACGAATTGGCAATGGTTAAGGGTTGTCCATTCATCATATTGGACACACCCGTCTCTTTTCTCCAACTCTTCACTTTGACCTTCTTAATGTTCTCCATGTTCCTCAAATTTCCAAGAATTTATTATCGGTTCATAAATTCACATCTGATACTAACACCTTCTTTGAATTTCACCCAAATTATTTTCTTTTGAAGGATCGACGTTCGAAGAAGTTGCTGCTTCACGGCCCGAATAGTCATGGTCTCTATCAATTTCCATCTTTTAAACATCAAACACCCCCTTCCGCTTTAATTGGTGAGCGTGTCTCTCTTCCTCAGTGGCACTCACGGCTTGGCCACCCTTCACTTAAGCTAGTCAAAAAAATTCTCTCCTCCTTTCAACTTCTAGTTTCCAATTCCACAATCACTGATCCATGCTCCGCGTGCCTCAGCTCCAAGTCCAAACAATTACCATTCTCTGCGTCTCTCTCTCGCTCCACCTGTCCTTTAGAGCTCATCCATACCGATGTTTGGGGTCCTGCTCCCATATGCTCTAAATCTGGTTTTAAATATCATGTTTCCTTTTTAGATGATTTTAGTCGATACACTTGGTTGTATCCCATTTATTGTAAGGGTGATGTCACTAGAATTTTTCAAAAATTTAAAAATTATGTTGAATGCTTTTTCAAGGAAAAAATTTGTACCGTCCAATCTGATTGGGGTGGTGAATACCATCCCTTTCACACACTCCTTCAATCTCTCGGTATCTCCCATCGTGTCTCTTGCCCACACACACATCAACAAAATGGAAAAATTGAACGCAAACATCGACACATTGTCGAAACAGGCCTAGCCTTACTTTCTCACGCCAAAGTTCCTCTCCAATTTTGGGAAGATGCATTTTCTACAGCATGCTATCTTATTAATCGCTTGCCCACCCCTGTGCTCCGAAATAATTCACCTATTCACACTCTCTTTCATCGTGAACCTGATTATTCTTTCTTACGCACTTTTGGTTGTGCATGTTGGCCAAATTTACATCCTTACAATAAAAATAAACTCCAACCACGGTCTCTACTGTGTCTTTTTTAGGGTATAGTCCCCTTCATAAAAGGTACAAATGCCTTCACTTACCATCAAATAGAGTTTATATTTCCCGGGATGTAGTATTTAATGAAAACTCCTTTCCATACACGTCTGCTTCTCCTACATCTTCTTTGTCCCCTAACATATCTGTGCAGGTATTCAACAATCCAAGTCCATTACTCATTCCTCATGACTATCAGCCCACGGCAACATCTTCTTTGGACATTCCATCGTCAACAGAAAATATCATCCTACGGACTCTTGACACAACACCATCACCCAATCACTCATTATCCATTTCAGATTCCTTAAACCCCCCTCCCCCACCTGATCCTTCCTACCTAACTATCCCAGACACCAGCTCACAGACAACCCTTCCCTCATCAACTCACCCCATGACCACACGTGCAAAGAACCTCATCACCAAACCAAAAATTCATACAGATGGCACTGTCCGTTATCCCTTACCCCGAGCTCTTCTTACTGAATCTAATCAACCAGCCATGGAACCCACTTGTTACTCCACTGCCATGCAAACACCCATGTTGGAGAAAAGCAATGAATACTGAGTTTGATGCACTACTGCAGAATCAAACGTGGACTTTAGTCCCCCCTTCAGAAGCATCAAATGTCGTTGGCTGTAAATGGGTGTTCCGGTTAAAACGAAAGGCAGATGGCTCCATTGATCGCTACAAAGCACGACTTGTAGCAAAAGGTTTTCACCAACAACCTGGACTAGATTATGGTGAAACTTACAGCCCTGTGATAAAACCAACTACGGTACGTCTGGTTCTCTCTCTTGCTCTTTGCAGTGGCTGGCCTATCCATCAGATTGACATACAAAATGCATTCCTTCATGGAACGTTAACTGAGGTTGTCTACATGACACAACCACCTGGCTTCATTCATCCCTAACACCAGTCTCATGTCTGCAAGCTGCACAAAGCCTTATATGGCTTAAAACAAGCCCCACGAGCTTGGTTTTCACGGTTAAGCTCCAAGTTGATTCAACTTGGTTTCGTCAGCTCACGGTCAGACACTTCCTTGTTTATTTCTCGCTCCACTGATTATCTCATGTTGGTATTAATTTACGTAGATGACATCATTATCACATGCTCCAGTCATGCTGCTATTCAGTCACTACTCCGAGAATTACACAATGACTTTGCAGTCAAAGACTTAGAGCCACTGAACTATTTCCTTGGTATTCAAGTTATGCCATGCAATCAGGGAATCATACTATCACAGCAGTGATATATTATGGACATTCTCAAACGAACAAAAATGGCAGATGCAAAGCCCATCAGCTCTCCAATGGCTTCCTCTACTCATCTCTCCAGTTTTGAAAGTGATCTCCTCTTGGATCCAACTCTGTACAGAAGTGCCGTTGGCGCCCTTCAATATATATACATCACACCCCCAGATATTTCCTTTTGTGTAAATAAACTATCACAGTTTATGCACAAACCAACCGACCTTCATTAGCAGTCTGTCAAACGTTTACTTCGATATCTCAAGCAAACAATCCAACATGGACTTCACTTTTATGCTTCCACATCCACTAATCTCCAGGCATTCTCTGACGCTGACTGGGCAGGAAGTCGTGATGATCGACGATCCACTGCGGGTTATTGCATTTTTCTTGGCAGGAACTTAATATCATGGAGCTGTCGCAAACAACAAACAGTTGCCCGATCAAGCACTGAAGCCGAATACAAATCACTAGCAAACACTGTTGCAGAATTGTCTTGGCTCAGGTCATTATGTTCTGAAATTGGCATTCGTATGTCTCAACCTCCAGTATTATGGTGTGACAACATCGGCGCCACCTATCTATCTGCAAATCCAGTATTTCATGCAAGAACGAAACGTGTGGAAATTGACTTCCACTTTGTACGTGATATGGTAGCCAAGAAACTTCTCTCCATCAAGTTCATCTCCAGCAAAGATCAACTCGCTGACATCTTCACCAAGCCACTCTCTTCCTCACGATTTGGTGTTCTGCGTTCCAATCTCAACGTTCTTCCCATACCGTTGTGCTTGAAGGGGCGTATTAGAGACCTAGTCCAACCCACTAACAATACAGTTAATCTCAGCTTATCCACTACTGCAGAAGGAGATAAGGATCAGGCTAAGATCACTTTAAGTGTATCTCAACTTTCATAGTGTATCCCTTACTCGTTTGTATATAATTATCTCCTACTATAAATATAAGAACAACGCCTGTGTTATGGCATTGCAGTAAACATATTATAAGTTTTACAAATAATCACTTAACAACATTAAATCTGATGAAAATTTTAATAACAAAAAGTACTAAAAATCTTATTACAAGTCCTCAAAAATATTAATAATAAATGTACAATAATAAGTTAAAATATTTATTTCATTCCTTCAGCTCAACTAACAAGTTAAACTGACAATGTAAACTTCATAGCTTGAAACTCAATAAATGCATATTTGAGAGTATGGTCAAGATTTCTTTTTAAAGTGTGTTTTTGCTAGAAAATATATTAAAATATTTTTTAATTTTTAAAATTTATTTTTGATTTCAGGACATCAAAACAATAAAAAAAAAATACACAAAAAATTAGCTTAAAGTTGAAAAAAAATAAAAACATAGTCCACCCGTAATTACAATCACCCCCTAACTTCTTTACTCAAGTCATCTACTTGTCTAAAAAAGGGAACAAAGGGGTAAGCTAGCCACAACTTACAAGGAAAGCTCCACACACACTTTATCAATTATTCTAACTTATTGGTGGACTATTATAACGAGTTCTAGGGTTAAGAATTCCATTCACCAGATATCATTATTTTATTCGCAGTCATATAAGAGTCATTATGCAACCTTTAATTATATATTCATTCCAAAACACTTTCTTTCATAAATCAATTTATAAAACATTCTTTCAAAAAATCTATACAATGCATTCACAAACATCACATATAAGCAAATCAATCTAAACATAGCAATTGTTTGATCTTTTTTATTATAAAATGCAATACGTGTGTGAATATTTACTTACTTTCTTTTCTTAAACAACCGAGGTCTAAAATCTTAGCTCGAAAAATTTATTCGCAAGCATATAATCCGTTAAAGTTCCTTCAACACTTAACTACAATAATTTATTAATTACAATAATTTAACTACAATAATTTATTAATTACGTGCTAACTAATAAACTAATCATAGCTACTTTTAGAACATTCATAATTCCATATGTTTTTTTGGGTTATAAACTAGTCTTAATTATTCTTTTATTCATAAACGATTCAGACAACAATTTCTCTTATATAATTTACGAGGATCCCCGAAACCATTCCTGAGCATTGTTGTCAGATAGTCTACGCATTCTTTACTATTTTCATCGTAGCT
This sequence comes from Populus trichocarpa, assembly GCF_000002775.5. Taxonomy (NCBI): domain Eukaryota; kingdom Viridiplantae; phylum Streptophyta; class Magnoliopsida; order Malpighiales; family Salicaceae; genus Populus; species Populus trichocarpa. Next base: position 12,081,089 of record NC_037285.2, on the reverse strand, counting down.
TTCCCTGTCAAAACTGGATCAATGCACTATTTATGGTATTAGAAACTAGAGAGAACAAGCTTTTCCCGTCAAACAAAAGCCTCTATCAAATACATGAACCAGCAACTTCTAACTTAGTGTTAACCTAATATATTTATACCATTAAACAATCACTAAGCACTCCTAATTTATCTTGCAAAATCTTTTTTTGTAAATATAATGTTTTTTTTTATCTGGAAATCAAGGGAACATAATGTTACCTGAATCCTTCATGAAGAATTCACTGATTTGTAATGGTGAATAAACTATCCCAGGAATATTCGGGACAGGAAATTACATTTGTTTTCATGTACACGTCAAGGGAGAGCTAACCAGTTCTGGGAGAGATCAAATCATGCCCGGCAGCCGAGAATCTTTACACGCCTCGTCATCTCGAGGACCACCAGCCACTTCTCAACGATAACACGGCCTCCGACAAAGAGATTTTATCTCATGGGACCCACTCATGAATTCCGTGGGCTTGTAAACTGTGTGCATCAGCTCAACAAAAGATGTTTTTATCAATTATTGTCTTGTTTTGGGGTTGAAAGTTGAAACCATTTCAACGATCACAACTGTGCCCGCCCTCTTTCAGCCTTGCTGGCCCCTCTCGGACTCCTCATAATTCACCGTGTATATATATAAAAAATGAATAGAAATATTTTTTAAATAAAAAAATTATTATTTTAATATATTTTTAAGTAATTTTGTTTGTGAAAAATAAACAGAGAGCGTGTTACAGTCAAGAGGTACAACAGACATTAAGACCTTCCGTATAGTTGCCTTCTGAGGTGTTGGCTGCCCTTTGATTAGATGACGCTTGGATGGGTGTCTTTCCTTGGAAATAAAATAAAAATTCCGAGTCCTATTTTTAAAGTAACGCCCTTTGTTCGTACGAAGCTATAGTACTGAAGCTGTATACAAACACAAACATGTTAGACGAGGCTAGTGGTACCCCGCTTGCCAAATTGCAAGCCGACCTAATTTTAAAAAAAGTAAATACACTAGTAAAAAAGTAAAAAAAAATATTTATACAGCCCAAATACTTTTAAAAAGTAAAAAAATTATATTTTTTTTCAACATAAACAAATATTTAGACAATGCAAACACTCTTAAAAATAAATAAATAAATATATATATATATATATGAGATTTAGTTAATTACTTGATTAGATATAATAAACTTAATTAATTTAATAACATGAATAAAATAAAATAATAATAATAAATAAAATATGAAGAAACAACAATAAAAAAATACTAGGTTAGCATATCAAATATAAAACTTTATTGTGATATCATGGTAATCTTATAAAAAAATCAAATAAAATCATGAAATTTAATTATTAAAATATTTAATTTTAAAGGGTGAAACTGAAAACTTTTCAGCTTGATCCAACAAATAGGTAAAAAACTATTCCCATTAATATAAAACTATATATTAAAAAATAAATTCAATTCACATGTATAAATAGAAAAATAAATTAAATCTACATGTCTTAAAATAAATAAAACTTAAATATATTGAATTAACTCATTAAATTCCTACCAATCCTAACCTGTAACTTTTAATATCACAAACTTTATATTCTTTTATAACCTTTAACTTTTCATATTTTTATATACGATTAAGCAGAACACAATCTATTTCTAAAAAAAGAAAAAAAAATTAAGGGTGGTAGTTTAATTCTAAATCTCATGCCTTATTTATTTATTTATCTATTTCATTTATTTTAATATATAACATTAATAATTAAATTACCATGCAATACTAATTTTACATTTATTTTAATATTTATTTATCTATTGCATTTATTTTAATATATATAACAATCAATTCGTTCATTTTACATATTTTTTACTCTTTAATAATTTAATTTAGAATACTCTAATATATATATATATATATTAAATGAAATTAAATTACAGGGATGATCAGTTGAAGACATGCACACGTATACCTATATTAATTTGTTACATCTTCATATCATTGGTTAAAAAAATCATATATTCTACCTGAGCATCATATATATAAATGACGTGCCATAGATTACGTTTATTTCTTTTTAATTAATTCATGATTTTATAATTATAATTATATTATAGAAAAATAATCTAAAATCTCACGTCTTAATCATGATAAAACTTTATTTTCATACTTTAAAAAAATTAAAATCTACATCTCTAATCAACACTAATTTAAAATAACATAAAATATCTTGCATTTTAATAACCCAGGCCGCAAGAAACACGGTCTTTATCTTTTCAACCAGAAATCTATTTTTCCTCTCTTAAAATTCAAATTCTTAGGGTTTTCAATATGAAAGATTACGAGAGAAATAGCCTAAATACACTTGGTTTCCCTTATCTCCCTTGATTGAAACAATGCCATCAAAGCTTAAATCTGGGTCTTGTTCAATTCTTTGTAATTCTGGACAGGAAAAGTAGTAGCTTTTTATGCGATATGAATCAGGCATTCTTTGTTCCTTGGTTTCTGGGTTGGATTTGTTGTTTGAGGACCTGGAAATTTTCTGCACATAAAGCAAACTTTACGATGAAAGTAGCTTGCAGCTTGGTGTTAAGATAGCCGGATCGTAGCTTTGCCTTGCTTCTCTCTCACTAGCGCGTTTAATAATGATGGATTTTTGGTGAACAACGGTAGAAGTAGCAAAGCTTGAAATCTGATATGGTTGTTGTGGTGGCCATGGCTGATGAGCTTTTTGACGACAACGGTGGTAGTGGCAAAGCTTAAATCTGATTTGTTTGTTGTGGAGGCCATGGTGAATATCGTTTTGCCATGATTGGAGTGATGACTGATAATAAAGGTGGTTTGAGTATTAAAATAATTATAATGAAAACCCATATCATCTTAAATATTTTTTATCGATCGAGTGAGTACATTTCCGACTCAGAATCTAAATTTACGTTTGCCAGCTTAACTTTGATGCTGACGACTCAGACCAAAGAAGAATCACAACTGAGAAGTGAGAACCATAATGATGATAATCAGCCATTTCAACCACGTTTTGAAGACTTTTTTGTACGTGTAGTTCAAGATAAGATAAAGTTTTGACGCCATCTAATCCGTGTGCTGTATATGCATGAACGAAGAAAGAGTTCTGTAGCAGTTTGCCCATCAAGCGACGACTAATTCTACATAGCCTGTACAATTCCGATAAGAGCAAAGCGAAAAACGCAAACCTAACAAGTGATCGTAATGTACTAATAAATAAGAATTTGTGGTTCTCGAGTAAAGCAGGGGTTTGGTTTCTACGTGTCTTAAGTTAATCCATCATTCAGAGGGAAAGTTATCGGTTAATTAGGGTGCTCGTGCTTTGAATATAACTGGGAATTGACAAAGCCCTGTCAAGATTGAAAATGAAATAGCCCTGAGAAGTTTTGAATTCCAACGAGGAGGGGTAGATGGGTAGACAAGGATCTAGCGAGGGATCTTGTGGGGCTCGCCACTACAGGGAGAAGATGGCGAAGACAGGACTAGTAAGCTTTGATATTATTGTCAATAAGCTATCATGCCCTTTTCCGTCAGTGGTGGATGCATTTTCCTATGCCTGAGGTACTGTAGGGTAGTGCTGTCGTGGGATACGTGTAAATTAAAATAACTTATCTCACCGTGAATCGCCTCACATGACACTATTTGTCCTCTCACGTAAGACTATTCATCTTGTTTTTTTAGTCTTTTTTTATTTTTTTATTTAGTCAGCAATTTTTTTGACATTTATGCTGAATAAAAACCATGATAAAAAAATGAGAAATATTTTTTTTTTGTTAAATTTTTTCAAAATTCATTGATTTTTCTTTATCAAAAACATGTGATTTTGACATTTATGCTGAATAAAAAAATCAGCTGATATGAGTAACCCAGGTCAACTTACTCGACCCGTGACCCAAGAGTTGCTTGGGGTCAACCCCTGGGCCGGATTTTAAAACCATGATAAAAAGAATAAGGACCCAATTTTTTTGTTAAATTCTTTTTATTTATTTTTTAAAAAACCCATTGATTTTTTTTTTTTGTAAAATTTTGACCAAAATAATGTCATTTTTACATATTTGTAAAATAAAAATTTAGTTGTCCGGGTAATCCTGGCCAACCCACTCGACCTATGACCTAAAACTTATTTAGGGGTCGACCTTCAGACCTGGTTTAAAAACCATGATTAAAAAAAACAAGGTCGCAACTTCTTTGTGAATTTATTTTTAAAACCCATTGAATATTTTTTTTCATGTTAAGTTGATCATGGTAACCTTGGTCAACCCACTTGATATGTGATCCGGGACTTGTCCAAGATCGACCCCTGGGTTAGGTTTAAAAACCATGATTGAAAAAACGATGATCAAATTTGGCATCAAAATCAAATAAAATCAAACACCGAGGGATGGATATAAAAAATCAATTAAAAATAAATGAAACCAGAAGAAATTATAATAAAAGTAATAGAGACCAAATTAAAATTAAAAACAAAAATCAGGTATGAAATTGAAAAGAAAATCAATTAGAATAAGGGTGAAAAGCAAAATAAAAATCAATTAAAAGAAAGAGGACCGAATCTGACATAAAAATAAAATAAAATGGTAAATGATGAAATTGAAAAAAAATCATAAAAAGAATTTAAAGCAAATACAGAACAATAAAAAAAATAAGGACCACAATTGAAATAATACAAAAGGTTATGACATTTTTTAACTTTGGGTGGGTGGAGGAGAAAGAAAAGAGGGTGGAGAAAAAATAATTCATCTATTGCCTAACAACGAAGATGTTGACAACACATGTCAGTCAGAAAGAAGTGTTGCCCTAAGACGCTTCGCCTGAGACGACAATTGGGTATTTTTAGAGACTGGAGGAGGTGTCACGCGTCGTCAAAATAGCATGAATATCCTCAACACGTCGACGCTTGACCAGTATGTGAGTATGTGACTGTAGCTTTTAATTTTTTCACTTTTTTGATAAATACCAAAACACCCCTAACCCCACATTAAATTTACAAAAAAAATATTGTTCAAGAGACACAATACCCCTAAAGATAAAAGCTTTTATTTTAAAATCCAAGGATATTTGGGTAATCTTATTGTGCTAAATAAAAGGTAAAACCAGAAAAGCCCCTCCCCCGAAGTAAATCGAAATTCTGCTTTCAAGAAAAAATTATGCTTTTAAGGGTATTTTGAACTTTACACTCTGCAATCAAGAGGGGAAAAGGCATATATGCCCTTTACCAATGCTAAATACAAAATATATCTCGTGGAAAAGTTAAAAAATACCCTTAAAGCCGGCCCATGTGTTTCTTTTTTAAGTATAATATGATAATTTTACTATGCGAATCCACAATAAATTACAAGAAGAATTACGGAAAACATTGACTTCTTTTAGTATTTTTTGTAACAATTTTGTCTAATTATTAAAGGACCACTGTTTTGGTTTCCCACCGTATTCTCATTTTCTTTCAAATGATTCATGCTACCATCTTTAATATAGCATTTACTCTTTATCTTAGGCGAAAAAGACACAGAGAATATAAGATTTTTTTTATATTTTTTATTTTAAAAATACAAAATATTATTTCAAAATTATTATAGATTTATTTCATATCATTATCTTTATCTTTTCAACCAAATATATTTTTATTTATATATTTTTATTTTTATTGTCCCTGTCTATAACTATTAATACATATAATATAAGAAATAAATATAAAAAATGAGAGATAAAAACATATTTGAAAAAAAAACTTATTAAAAATTATTATTTTTTCTTGTTTCTCTCAATTTTCATGTTTATTTCTAATAAGTAAATTACTAAATTAATTTATTTTAAAATCATTACTGCAAGAGAATACAATGAGTAGCCAACTGTCTGCAGTAAAATAAAAGCGAATAAATAATATATTTGTTTATTCCCATGGCCAAGAAGGCAGCCACGGAGGGCACCGTGACAGGAGACGCTTTTTAACCTTATCTAAACTTTGACAAGACATGACATTCCGCCCGCTATCTAATTTTGGATAATATAAAAAACTAAACGGAGGTTCTTGCGTGGTAGACTTTCATTGGTCCAATATAGTTGATTTACTGTGAATTCAAATGCATCTAACAATTACCATTAACTTATAATATAATTAACGAACTAACTACCAACCTATTCTTAAACAAATCTTAAAGCATCAAGGAGATGATTGGCTGAATTGCTGACTCCTTTTATGCTTTAATAAATAAATATATAAATAAATACAATCTTCCTTCCTTTAATTTACGTACTATAATTTCTATTCCTTTCTTCTTCTCTTGAATTCATAGAAACAACATAAACAATTTTCATCAATCAATTATGATAATATATATGCGATAAACACATTATACAATAACTTTTTATCATTAATAGGTAAGTTTTTTTAAGTTTCTAAACTATGTTTTATTCTTAATTTTCTATGATATTATATCGTTTTGATGTATTATTATCAAAAATAAATTTAAAAAAGTAAAAAAATATTATTTCAATATATTTTTTAAGAAAAAATACTTTCAAAAGCAACTATGACCCTAATATCTCAAAAGAACTTCCCTATAACCAATTACATGAATATATAATATAAAAAGAGAGAAAAATATACTCTAGCTAGGAAGGTGAACCATTATTGTACGTGCAGCTGTCGTGAGATTAATTGTTCCAAAAGCATATAACCAGAGACAGAGTTTAATATATGGTGATGCAAAAGAGACCCTGGTACAGGGTAACATGTTGCTGTCGAGAATTTAATTTGTTGAAACTTGCAAGATTGTCCGAAAGCAACGATCGAGTATGAAAAACTTGGTAACTTGAAAGTTCAAACCATATATCAATTCTCAAGAATTTTGTGAAGTCAATTACATTTTATTGCGAATGAAGGAAGATCAAATGCCTTGTGCATTCCGGAACTATATATTCTTGTTATCATAGATCCTTAAACTTGACAAAAACTATTGACTATTCAGGTTTTGATTGCTGAATTTTTGTTTTTTTATATATATTTTTTAAAAAATCACTGTCAATGAACTAGCTAGAGTCCTATTTATTTATCAACGGGTAAAGTATTTTGTAAGATTTGTTTGTTTAACGAACCACTTAACTAATCTTAATTAAAGGGTTGTGTGTTATTTGGTTTTCTCCTCCGATCCTTGTAAATGATAAACAAATCATTACAGGACAATCAACTAATTACGACGAAAGGAAACATGAGCTTTTGTTAGCTCGTGCACGTAATGGAGTCACGTTGCCGTATTTGCCCGTTTCGGGCGGCGACGTGGCCGGAGTTTCATGGTATTTTGATACTTTTTTTGTATTAAATAAATTTTTTAATATTTTATTATTATTATTATTATGTGCCAGTATTACAAATAAATTTTAATGTATTTTTAAATAAAAGATATTTTAAAAAGTTTTCGATATTGTAATGTAGTTTCTTTTGTTTTTGACCATTTAGCCTCCTTTATTGCAACTGAAGGAGCATCGATATTGTTTTTATTCTTCTAATTACTTTATTTATGAAGATAATGAGTATATAGCTCAATTAATATTTATATATTTTTTCTTTCTAGGAGGTTTTGTTAGGAAAAAAACAGTGATATAATAACTTGAAGGTTTACAATTAAACAATAGAAAATATCGTACAATATATGTTTTTTTTTCACAGCCAATAAATTAATGAAAAACGAATACTCCTTATTTTTTTTTCTTTAAATATTAATTTCTGCTGTGACTGTAGATGATTTATACAGACCAATGATAGCTAGTACAAGGGAATAAAAAGATAGCAAGAAATGAGATTGATGAAGACACGTGATATATTATAAAGGGACAGATTCTTTTTCCCCACAAAGGTATGCCTTTTTAATCCAAGCACTTCCTGCATCATTGTTCAATTGTTGGCCATGAAACTATCATCTCCAAAGCAAAACCACTAAACGACACCTTAATTGGAATAAAGCTCGAAAAGATTGGCATCCCAAATAATTATACAAAAAACTACGTCGTATCACTTTTACTGTAGCTTTTTTACTATTCATTCTCAAACAAGTCACCGTAAATTGAAATAATTAAATTTTCTAAATTTTTTATTTGATCCTTAAACTTTTTTTTTCCACAATTGAACCATTTTAAGTCTAAATTAACATCCAATTACATATTATTTTAGAAGGAATAGTTGAATTAAAAGATAGGAAATTAAAATGGAAAGGACAACTAAAATAAATGGTGCGTCTTAGAGGACAAGTAAAATAAATGGTGCGTCTTAGAATTTCATTTTAGTCTCTTTTTTTTACTTATCAAGTAATCGGCCTTTTAGTTTTTTAAAAATTCAATTTTAGTATCAAACTTCGTTTCCTTCGTTTTTCCTCATTTTTCAATCCTTTTTTTGTGAGAGGAGGGAGAGAGGCTCATTGGATTCCAACATAGAGAAAAAAATTAATCGTTGTCGACGACTCTGGCAAAAAAAATAATTGATTTTTATGTTAATGAATTTCATCTCATAAGGGAGTTTGATCTAGGTGTTTTTTTTCCTTTTCTTTGTTCGAGGAGATAGATTTGACCACATGAGTAATTTTAGCTCTGGGTTTATTTTAGTTTTTTAAGCTGTTTTTTTTATAGCCATAGATAAGCTTATTAAGATATTTAAAGTATTTTCTTCGTGTTATGGTTCAAAATGGGTTTTTAATCAAAAACATTGAACCCCTAATTTTCCAACAACCCTTTATTATTGGAATTTATAGAAAACAGATGATACGTTGTCTGCTGTTTTTTTTTTAAATGGTGTCATCTGTCTCTTTAAAAAATAAAAAAACAAGACAGGTCCAGACATACGGGTTGGGCTAAAAGACCAACGTGTCTAGGCAGTTTTATACACACACACACACACCAAGACCATTCAGGTGGCTTCTTTTGGTTTTATTTTAATATTTGGTTTTTAAAAAAATAATAAAATAAATCATTGAACCCAATTGAGACTTTTATCGGTTTGCAGGTTTAATGGGTTAATCCACAACATCTGACTATCATTTGTTTTTCATTTTTTGTTTAATGTTTTTTCTCTCTCTTAATTTTTGTTTTAAGAAAACAAATTCACCATTTGTTATCGATATTTTTTTTATATTTAACTCAAACCTAAAAGAATGTAATTTCATCTTTTGTTACCAATAATCTACCTTTGTTATCCTGGCCTCACATACCTGTTGTGGTTTTTTTACTTTAAAAAATATGTTATTTCATACAAAAAAAATACCATAATCTTTATTATCGTATAATTAAATAAAAATTAATCTTTGGGATAAAAAATTTATTGAATCTAATAAAGTACATGATTTTCATTCCCAGTTCGCTTGGTTGAGTCGAGTTCATTTTGTTTTTTACTGATTTAATCCTTCAATACTGAGTTAATTCGATATTAAACATTTCAATTTATTTTTTTTAAGATTATTTTTATGAATTTCATAAACTAGTTAAAGTTAATCCAAATTGATGAAATATTTTTTTATCTTAATATTAAATCAAAATATCATTTAATTTATGATTTTTTTTAAAAAAAACATGTTTTTAATGCTTAAATATTTTTTAAAAAGCTTAAAAATATTTTTTTTGACAGCCCGCGGCGTAACTTTGAACAACAGGGCATGTCCCACTAGATACAAGCTCGTGTTCGTGCAAGACTTTGGGGGAGTAAATATCCTTAAAACAAAGCAGAACCTTTTGCACTAAACGCTTAAAATTTTCAGCAGTAGGAAGTGTAATTTATAAAAAGAAAAAAAGAAAGAAAAAGGGGAAAGAGTAATAGAATTTAAATTTTGTTAAAGATTTCTGGGAATATTCACTTTGAAAGGAGGTTAAAAGTGGTTTTTGAGCTTATGGAAGGCTTTTCTTGCATATTCTGTGGTCTGCAGACAGCCGAAAGCAACTTTTTACAACTGAAGTACCCAAAAAACCTACAAAAGCAAAAAAAAAATCAAAATCAAAATAATAAATCAAAACTCTGCCCTACAAAAGTCACAGAAGCCCTGTCACAGAAACCGCACTTAAACGTATCTCTCTCTACCCTTGAGGAGTTTTGGCTATCTATACTCTATATACGAGCCAAGGCAGAAGCTGTAAGAGAGAGAAAGAAAGACTTTTCAGTCAAGAAGAGACCTTCTCTATCATATATGCTGTGAGTAGGAGTACTGTGCATGCACAATACAAAAGCTTATGTAGAGATCAAAATATATGATGTTTTATTCCATTTTGTGTTTTTGGAATAGCTGAGGTATGTTGCATTCACTTTGATGTTTCCTTCATGTGATCTACTGGGGTTTTGTGATGACTTTGTTGCTACTGTGTGCATGCATGTCCGGTTTTAGTTTATACATATATAAAGAGCATCTTGTTTCCCTTTAAAGAATTCCCAGTTTTGGTTTCAAACTTTGTTCCCTTTCTCTCCTTGTTCCTTCCTTTCTCTGTCTATGCTTTGGATTTTCCTGTGTTCATTGCAGAGATCTTACATGGTTCTTTTTGTTTATGTGTTGTTTTATAGAACTAGCACAAACCAAGAAGATCTTGATACTTTGATCAATCTTTCTGTACTGATAGCTGATACTGTAAATGGCATGTGCTGTCTTCTATCAGTTCTTTTATCCGTGTCCTTTTCTAATGATCTATATAGTGGTGTTAAATAAATGATCCAGCCATCGCACCATGACTGATCAAGATTCTTTCTTGATTTTTTCTCTCTTTGAAGCCAGGCATTAGAGTCTGAACATTGTTCTGTATTCAGTGGAGACTTGTTATGTGGGGTTTTTTAAATGTTGAATTTCTTGGGTTTTTTTTTTAATTCTCTTCAACTTGAGTTTTTTGTTGCTTAAGCAACAATAATAGTTTCAATTAATGGGCTTTCTTTGTTCTTTTTTCTCTTACATTAATTACTCAGTTCTTTGTTTGGCTTAACAGTATAGTATACCAGATCAAGTAGCGATGAATTTGATGTGAAATTCATGTTCATGTAGATCATGCAGAATTGGTTTTGATGCTGATAAGGAGTAATATTGGAAACTTGTCGGTGGCCTGAGAAACGATGCCAAGCAAGCTATGGTTTGCACCACTAATGATTTATCAGCATGGAAGGATTTTCCAAAGGGCCTCAGAGTCCTTCTCCTTGATGAGGACAGCATGTCTGCTGCCGAGATAAAATCGAAACTGGAAGCAATGGACTATATTGGTTAGAGATTTTGTGACTCCCTACTTTCTCAACCATTTGTTTTTCCTAGAATAGCAATTTCGATTGCATTGTTTAACTTTCGTTTCATCCTACTTTTCTAGCTAAACCAGTCCCCATCTTTATCGAAAAAGGCATCTCGAGTGGTCCATATCTTTACATAGTCTGTATTGAAATATGGTTTCGGGGTTTATAAATTATAAAACGGATACTAATTAATTGTACAGTTTGAAATGACAGTGACTGATATCTGTAAATTGAAACCATTTTCTTGCAATGATCAGTGATCAAACGTGTTACCGACAAACTGGTTTCTTTTTAAATGATGGACAAAAGCAAGAAGTCCTCTTTACTTGTATGGAGGGACTTCTTCAGACGGTAAACAGAAGCAGTAAAATTTAATTATGTTTAGGCATTTTCATTGTCAGTGTTTCACAACTTTATAGATCAATTAGTGGAAATTGGAGAATGTTTTATAGTAATTGTTTTTTCAAACTTTGGTCAGTTTGTTATTGCGAATTTCAACATCCTTCTACCAAAATTTTAATTTGGATCTTTTACAATTCAAATTACAACTTTAGGATGATGTTCATACCACAATGTATGATATTAAAGCTACATCATTTTTTCTTGCTCTACTTTAAATGGCTATCACTTTTGTGTCCTGTAATGTTACAGTGATGCGTTCTCTCGTGTTTGAATCTCTCTGCTTAACCTCACCATACCTTTTTCAGTTTATACATTCTGCAATGAGACTGAAGCGCTCTCTGCAATTTCAAATGAACCTGGAAGCTTCCATGTTGCTATAGTGGAGGTAATTCCCTTTAATCTAAACCGGAAGTTCTAATATTTGGTGAAAATTCAAATTGACTGCACTGCTTTGAGAAAACTATAACCCTTGAAATAACTGGCAGCTGTTTCTTTGATAATCTCATGTCATTCATTAGCCTAATGTGACCAATTATCATCGTTTTCGCGGTAATCACTTCATCAAAGTGCGTTATTGTGGATATAATATTTGGTTAAAGGTGGTTGGATTGGCCGAACTGGAATGATTATCTAATAGAACCTATGGTCACAGGTGAGCATGAGCAATAGCAGCAGGAGTTTCAAGTTTCTAGAAACTTCGAAGGACTTGCCAACCATTAGTAAGTTCATATAAAACGTTAATATTCATATACTTGAGAGTAATGCTTTTAAATTTTAACATATACATCTTTTAGCTCTTCATGTTTTGTTTGCTTTCCCATGTGTTCTGTCATTTTCTTCAAGAAACTCTACTATATCAACTTGGATAGATTTTCATCAATATAATTTACAGCTTCTAATACACTATGAAATTGTGTTCTTTTTCAGTGACTTCAAGCATTGATTGCCTGAACACCATGATGAAGTGCATAGCGGTAAGAATTTTACTAATTAGTGTCATGTACTGAAATGCTTGTAGACACTAGGTTTTTTCAAGTTTTAATTGTCTGCTTTGGTTCCAGTTCTGTTTAGTTCAGCTATTGAAGAAAACTCCATTCAACTGTTAGCGCTTTAATTGAATTTTGACTTGAGTTTTTGCTCCATTCATATAAAGAGAACCCGGAGACATTCACCATGTGCCATGATCATGTAATGTATTTATGTGGCAATTTATTTTCAGCTTGGTGCAGTTGAATTCCTTCGGAAACCACTCTCTGAAGATAAACTGAGGAATATATGGCAGCACGTCGTTCATAAGGTTTGCTTGAATTTTGTCTACTTAACACAGGAACTTAATTTTATGATCTCAATGCTATGCAGAGAAAGTTTCTGACTTCATGGATCCTGAGCAGGCATTTAATGCAGGGGGGAGTGTTCAGTCCAAATCACTGAAGCCTGTCAAAGATTCTGTAGTTTCCATGCTGGAGCTCAAAGATGGACTCGAAGAAAATGAGAATAAGAACATGGAGAAAACAGAAAATGTGTCTCAGGCTCAGGAAAGTAATGAGCAGCAGTCACCAGCTAGTGACAAGTATCCGGCTCCTTCAACCCCTCAATTGAAACAAGGAGAGAGACTGCTGGATGATGGAGATTGCCAAGACCATATTAACTGTTTAATAGAAAAGGAGAGTGTGGAGCAAGAGGGAGATTCTAAATCCGTTGAAACTACTTGTGCCATGTCTGAAGAAACTCTACAGGCAGGGGATCCTCAGAGCTTTACAGAGACTGTGATCAAAGAGGAGGATGACTCAACTGATGGTGTCAAGAGTGAGAATAACATGTGTCCCAATTCACAAAATAAAGACACTCTCAACCATTCAAATGGTTGTGCTGAAAAAGCTTCTAGCCTTCATAATTCCCATGGGACTAGAGCTAATAGAAAGAAGATGAAGGTGACTGATTATTCTGTATATCAAATACTTTTGATGTTCCTGATCCTCTGGTGTAATCATATTATTACCCTTTTTTCCCCTTCAAATCGTCTTACATTTATGAAATGCCTTCTCCACTTGTATGCTACCTCAAAATGCTCAAAAGTTTATTCTCTCTCTCTCTCTCTCTCTCTCTCTCTATATCTCTGTATTTGTTCCTTCACACATTTCCCTCCAGTAAACACTTTCAATAATTTGTTGATTTTCATTTGTTTATTCTTGACTTGCATCAGAAGTGATGTCGCAAGCATTAGATTTTCCCATGTTTGGATTTCTCTATTTACAAAAGGCGTATGTTTTTCCTAATTTCATCAACTTGATTTCTCTGTGGTGTGATTGTTTTTTGTTCTGAGTTTCAGGTAGACTGGACACCAGAGCTTCACAGAAAGTTTGTGCAGGCAGTGGAAAAACTAGGTGTAGATCAAGCGATTCCTTCAAGAATATTAGAGGTAATGAAAGTGGAAGGCTTGACGAGGCATAATGTAGCAAGTCATCTGCAGGTTCGTAGTGGGCTTACCCTAACCAAATTTGTTAGCTTCTGTTCCGACAGAAGTCATTTTTAATTTGTTAGAAGCTCATGTAGAATTTGCTTTCCCCGTAAAATCTGTTGCTAGCTTCTAGCAGCAAAGACAAATTTTATAACTGACTTTCTCTCGTTCATCTCGTGGTCTGATTATTTTGTGACTAGTTGAAGTAATTTTCTTTGGACTGCGCAGCGAAGAGGGTAATGATGCATTTCCCATTGTCATTGGGTGTTTGCACTTGGAACTCTGTTTCTAACGTTATTTTATAATTTACCTAGTACAGTTCAAAATTAGCCCCACTTCACATAAATTCATACTCTAGTTATTAATTAAATGGCATTGCCTGTTTCCTAGCAGAAATATCGAATGCACAGGAGACATATTTTGCCCAAGGAAGATGAACGGCAGTGGACGCAGCATAGAGATCAAGTACAAAGGAGTTACTATCCACATAAACCTATCATGGCGTATCCTCCATATCATTCTAACCATGCTCTCCCACCTGGTCCGGTCTATCCTATGTGGGGAGCAACAGGTAGTCACACAGCTGGGGTGCATATGTGGGGCCCCCCCGGCTACTCCCCATGGCCCCCGACAGAAAGTTGTCATTGGAAGCCTTATCCAGGGGTAGCTCTTGTTATATACAACACCTTGAATTTTTTTTAGCATGCTTTAAAACTGATGGTTTAAGCATTTTCTGGAGAACTTTGAATGCGGCTGCTTGATTAGATCATTTTTTTATATTTCAGATGCATGCAGATGCGTGGGGTTGCCCTGTGATGCCACCACATAATCCTTATTCTACCATTCCTCATGTAAGTATACCTGTGTGCGGGTCATAATCTGTTTTTGTTCGTGTACACGCCTCTTATTGTATATTCTTTGTTTGGAAAATGCAGTATGCATCTGGGTTTCAGAGTGCCAGCATGGTCAATAACAGCTGTGGTATGCCACAAAAACTGTTTGACCTACAGCCGGTATAGTAACATCTTACTGCGCTTGATTTTATTTGATTTTTAGAGAATTATTTGAATAGTTGTAGATTGCATTCAAGACCAGATATTTTAGAAATTGATCATAAAATGTGGTCTAGTTTATGTAGCAAGAGCATGGCAGTATTACTGAGGAGTCACATTTCCTAGAAGCTTTTGGGTTTTCTTGTGATTACAGTAAGTTAAATTGTGGAAGCATATTCCATAAAGAAAGCATTTTAACCTAGCAGCTTCAAATCCTTTTGTTTTTCAATTTTAGGACACTAGTTTTGTGTTGATGGAAGATGAAAAATTCTGAATAATTCGTGCTTCCCGATGCTATGCAAAACATAGTAGTAGACGTAACACACTTGAGGGGCAATTTTGTTCTAGCAATGTCAGCAAAAGATTGCAGTTGTTGGTTTCAGATGTTCTTCAGAAAAGTTGCAATGTGTCGTATGCATGTCCAAGTTCATAAGAGTACCACGTAATAGCAATAGTCATCGTTTCTTATCTTTCATGCAGGCCGAGGAGGTTATCGACAAGGTAGTGAAAGAGGCAATCAACAAGCCATGGCTACCTTTGCCCTTGGGCCTCAAGCCCCCGTCTGCCGATAGCGTCCTAGCAGAGCTCTCCAGGCAAGGCGTCTCATCAATTCCTCCCCGCATTAATGGCTCTAATTCCTTCTAATGTGGGTGGTGCCATTTCATCAGATTATGCTAAAGCCGATTCCAGTTCTCCTGGTCCTTCATCAATCGAAGATAGACTCTACCAATCATAACAAATTTTTCGACCTATATAATTTGACACGTACACAGCAAATTCTCAAGTGGCTTGAGACCATCAATCTTCAACAGACAAGTCACGTGTCTTTGAAGTGCATGCGCAGGAGCTGACATCAGGCCACATAGTCAGAAAGGTCTCACCGATCCCGTCAATGGCACAGTAAGCAGTCATGTCCGTAGAGGCAGCTTAAACGGCTATGAAAGAGCCATGTAGATCCACCATGCACCTCATGTCAAATTTGTGGTTGTGAATGGATCATCCTAAGAAAGGGCGCGTTGCCCTTCCGGGTGTTCTGTTTTTTTGTAGATAAAAAGCCTGAGAGCTTTGATCCAGGAGTAGCTGATGGGGTCCTTGTTTGGTGCTGTAATAATGGGAAATGAGGGTGATAGAGATATTGCTCTGTGCTCCATGGACTTTTCAATAAAGTTGAGAACTTGACATGGAATCTTTAATGCATGCTGACTTGTTTTTATGTCACTCACTAACAGTCTTGATGGAGTTTTAAAAGGAGGTGCCAGTAATTTGATGAGAAATCAGAGTGACTGATGCAATCACAGCCGTACCAAAGGTGGGATTTTGTTTCAAAATGTTCTTTTTTAAATAATAAAATAATATTTTTTATTTTTAAAAATTTATTTTTAATATTAATACAGAACCGATCATCTTAAGAATTATAAGACATGTCGATGATTATTGAGCAACTTTTGTGTACGAGGGGATAAGGTATGAACTACTTTATCTTACTGACCTCTAACTCCTGCCCCCTTGCCAGCTTTTCTTCATCCTTGAAAAAAGTCGTTTAACTTTATTTCTTTTTAATTTTATCTTTACAAGTTATTTAAGAATGTTTTTATGTATATTGATTTTTTTTTATTTGTATACTCTTCATATTTAATGTATCATAGAATATTCATTTTAGTTCAGAAATTTTATATACGAATTTTAGTTTGTTGTTAAATAAAAAATTAAAAAAACAAGATCAAAATTAAACAAATCAAAGCATTTTTAAAAAAAATCCCAGCAAGCATCAATTTCCTACCTAGCCTGTAGATTTTTTTTTTCATGTTTTAGTCTTTCAATCTTAATCTTTAAAGAAAAGTGAGAAAATCATTGAAAATAAAAAAGAAAATATTTGAACATCATGTTTTAATGATAAAAATTATTGAATTTGGTGTTAATAAATTCATTTTGGAGACAAGAGATCAACAAAAGTGGGCTTGCACAACGGAAAAAAAGTAGATCTAGATAAGATTTTGAATTTTAGTTTGATTTGGAAGATGATGTGTGTTTTTTTTTATGCAACATGATTTTTTTTTTTATTATTAATGTATATGTTCGATCAGTTTGGGAGTACCTCAACTAATCTCACGAGTCCTGAAGTTAACGATCATATAAGCCTCCAATGGCTATCATATTAGCAATCACATGAGAAACAAACTTCTTGATTCTAAACTCTTATCACTGTACCACCTATTAAATGCTTTGCAACATGATTTTATAGCTAATAGAAATGATTGGAAAATATTTTTTTAAAAACAAATAATGTGTCACCTAATAATAAAATAAAATAAAAAACACTGAAGCAAACATAAAAGAAACGTGTTCTTAACATTCATATCTCTTTCTTTTTTTTACATTGAAAATTAACTTAAAATCGTACCGATAAAAGTAAACGTAGGTGCACTGGCTAGTCATGCCAATCATGCTATTTGCACTATTAGCTTATCTTAACTACATTTCCTTCTATGAAATACCTGTGATCAAAGACTTCTCTCACTAACTTCTTTCTCGTAGGTTTTTTCCCCCCTACTCTCACTGTTTTTTTGTGTGGATAAATCATGATAATTGGTGACGGGCACATTTTGCATCTCTCATTTTTTAAATATTATATTATACATATAAATAGATTCTTTTTTTAATGATTTACATATTTATCATTTTATACTTTATTTATTTATTTTTATCTTTGTTTTTTTAAAATATTTTTTAGTTTTTCTTTTTTTTCTTTACATTTATTTTAAATATTATTTTTTATTCTTTACACTTGAAATATGTGTTACAATAAACTTATCCTCTTTATACAATTCTTGTCTTCATTCTTCTATAATTTTTTTCCTTACATTTTTTTTAAAAAAATATTATACAAAACTAAAAATAAATGGTGTTTCATTATAGTAATTGGAACATTATCTTATTTTTCTACTGCATTAAAAATTAATTTGAAATTTGATATGTCTTATAACCGAATATGATCTTCACTTTATTTAATTATATGCAAGTATAAACTTTTTAATTCACGGTTTTATTTTTTAATTAATGTTAAAAAAAGTATTTTGAAGAAAAAAACTTATGACTTTAAAAGGATGACAATGAGTTTAACCAAAAAAATCAAACTCCAAACTAAACCCAACTCTATCCCCCAAATAATCACATTTTTTTCAAAAAACTAAAGAAGGGTTAAATGCACGGGCCTGGTCTGGAAACGTGAATGGCCCTAGCCTGGAAATACGAGTGGGCCAGGTGTTGGGTGTGGCCCCTTACTGTTTTTTTCTTATCTTTTTATTGTTCCTGTGACACTTTGAGAAACATTTTTCAAATTCATTCACTCTTTAGATTTTTCATGTTCTTAAATATAGTAATAGATTTTATTTTAATTTCAATAATTTTTTTTTCAATTTTATCTGATTTTAAAATAGTAATAGTAATACTAAATTGTTCATGAATATTAGATTGAATTTAGTTTTTAAAAACATATATAATGATTTTAATTACAAATATTGTACTATATAAAATAAATAAGAGATATATTAATAAAAGAATTTACCTGGATGAAGAAAATATTTCAAAATAATATATTTTTAAATTTAATAACAAAATCAAAACATTTCCTGAGATTTATATATATATTTTAAAAAACTTGAATCTCCCGACAATACAGTGTCGGTACACAAACTAGTAAAAAACAAAAAGGGCCAGGATTTTCTTATTCAACACGCACGCAGTTACATCATGGATTGGAGCTGTAGCTACTAGCTACAGTGCAGTTGAGTGAGGTACCTCTTTTTTTTCTTTCAACATTTTTTATTCAAGGCGCTAGACCATTTTATTTTTTAATTTCATCCTCTCATGCTACAATTCCACGAATCGACGCTCAATGCTTGATTTTGCTGATTAAAATGTATTTTTAGCAATATAGAATAATTAATATTGTTTTTGGTTTTGGTCCATTTTTTAAAAAAAATTTATGTTTCAGATATAACCTTTTTATTTTATTTATGTTTAAATCCCTTAATTTGAGAGATTGAAGAGAAAGTATTTGAAAATAGAAAAAAAGAGAAAAAGTGATTGGTTAACCACTTTCTAACAACAAAATTTGATAGTAGTAGGTTTCAAATTATTAGAGAAGTGACACAGAGGTTTTTAATCTTTCATCTTATCAAAATACGTAGTAGTTCAAAGGCTGGAAATGTTTTTTATTTAGGAAGATTTTTCAATTTTTTTTTATTGATTATAAGATGTTTTGAGCCTAAAATAGATTTATAGAATTTTCTAAAATATTTCTTAGGTATTTTCGGGTGAAAATAATTTTTAGAGTTAAGGCCATCAGGCATAATTTTCTGGCTACCAGAGGTGGCCAGAGATGTACTTAGTGACATGTTAGTTGTTTTTTTTTTTAGTTTAATGTGGGTGTCCGGGCCAGCTTATGCGCATTTCGACTAATCCCACAGGTCCTAAAGTTAACGACCATGTAAGCCTCCAGTGGCCATCAAATGAGCAACCACATGGTTCGAACCTGAAATCACAGAAGAAACAAACCTCTTGATCCTAAACTTTTATCACTGGACTACCACCTAGATGGTTCATATTAGCTGATTTTATTTTATCATATAAGAGTAATAGGTCATTCACCCATATGAGAAGAAGAAAAACGCTAGGCATGCATTGCTAGTCTTGTAGGCCCACGCCTGGCTGGCCATTTTGGTTTATGCCCCAGAAGCGTTGGCCAACCTAGATGGCGCTTGGACATAATCAAGCAGATGATTATTTCATATCAAGCATTTTTTTTTTTGTACAATCTTTTTTTTATATAATTAAATAAAAAATTATTTCATATAATTAAATAAAAAACTATTTCAATAAATTTCATGAGTTAACATGAAATTAATATATTATTCTTATATTTATTTTACTGATTTCATTAATTTTTTTTTGTTTTTTATATTTAAACTTGCTTTTGTGATTATAATAAATTGTTATTAAATTTTTTTCCTTTGAACAAATGTGGAATAAAAAATAGAAGCCCATTAATAATATAAATGAGTTTTGAATATAGAGATACCTTCTTTATTCTCATATATAAATATATATTCCAAAAGATTTAAGTTCCGAGTCATGAGTTAGGAGGGTCAATTCGGGTTGATTCAAGTCAATGTAATGATAAAAATATTTATAATCATAGTTTTAAAATCCAATTTAGAGGTCGGCTCGGTATAAGGTCCGGGTCGCAGGTCGGGGGGGTAAACCTGGGTTAACCCATGTCAATGTATGTATAAAAATTATTATTATCATATTTTTAAAACCCGACTTAGTGGTTGACCATAAGCAAAACCCGAATCACAGGCCATGAGGGTCAATTTGAGTTAATTCAAATAAAAAAAAATGAAAGCAACTTCATTTTGATAAATTTTTTTTAAAAAAACTCAACATTTATTTTATCTCGGGTCGATTGGGTTGCATGTCAACTCGAGTTTTTGACCAGATTAGGTCAGACCAATCCTTCCTTTTTTTTTTTTTTTAAACTCGAACTGGTCCAAACCTTGGATTGGCTAGGTCCCGTTCAATGTCTACCAAATTAAGACAAATTATATAGTCTTGTTGAAAGCGTATCAAACACAAGATGAGATGAGTATAGTAGTTGAATGACCATGTATATATAATTTAGAGAAATTTAAACAACAGTTATACCGTGGCAGGGATTTGTGGTAGCTGTTGTGGTTTGAAAAAAGTTGTTTTGTAAAAAGTACTTTTAGTTGAGGTTGATTTGGAAAAATATATATTTGGTTAAAATTATGGTTGAAATTGAGGTTGAACAAAAAGTAGTTTAATGTGTTTGATTAAAAGAATGCTTTTTAAATTGAGATTATAAAATAATTAAAAAATAATATATTAATATTGATGGTTTTTAATTTAAATATTGTAGATTTAACTATTGTTATTACATCATGAAATAAAAAATATTGATATCAAATATTTTTTATTATTCCATTAAACTATATGCAATTTCATCGCGTACGAAATCTATCTAACAAGGACTATATTTTCCATGGTTTCTTAAGCGCGCAACAACAAAAACTGAATTTTTTGTTACGTTAACAAACATTCTCCTTCTAATTTTTTTAAATAAAACATAATTACAAATAAAAATAAAAACTGATTTTTTTTAACTGGGTCGGACCCGACAAGAACATAATTGGGCTTGCGATCAAATTCTGCAAATGCTACGTCATCAAGCGATCTCCTTTTAATTTATGTAGTGTTATTAAATAATATTAAACACTAGTTTTTCGAGTAAAATATAATTTTTTAAAAATAATTTTTTTAATATAAGTAGTTATTCACCTGACACTATTCACACGAACAGTGCCCAAGTGAATTATATTCACTTGGTTGCAAACGTGAGAAACAACTCTCAGCTGCTTTTTACGAACCGGCGTTTTAACAAAAATATATATGGGTCCCACATAAAAGCCAGTTGAATTTTATGTTGCCAAACTTGATGTTTATGCAGTGAGCTTTAGAAGCAGAAGCTATCACGTAAACAAACATCCACTATTCACGAGTGAAGTTCACTATGTATATGCTCAATTTATCCACAGCCTATATACACATACAATAAAATAAAAAAGAAAAGTAAAATGAATAACTCTTTTTATAATCAAATTGGAGTGATGAACTTAGGCTTGATTTGTGAAGGATAGATAAAGATACTTTTAGTATAAAACCTAAAAAGAAAAAAGAAAATATTTTGAAATTATATATATCAAGGCTCATCGAATAAATAACAAAGATGCCTTATGGGGATTGATTTATTTTCTTTTTTAATCGTATAATAAATTCTCAAACATCCGTTTTAGGATTACGATGGAAGCAAAGGCATTGGATCTCACTCCACGGTGGTTTTGAGAAGAACATTCTCCTTTTCCAGTGGAGTAAAAGAACAGGTAGCCTCTGCTCTACGTCGTCGTTTCTTGCCCCTCCAGGCTCCAAAGCTTTTAGCCGCCTCCTCCGCACCGAACCTATAAGTCAGCAAGCCTGGGAAATTGACGTTTTTACCCCGCGCCCCCTTTTCTTACAAAAACGATAGAATTCCCATCCGGCCGCATTCAGTCCACACTTTCACTACGGTAGCGTATACGTTATTGTTTTTTAAAATAACCATTATTAAGTATATAAATTTTTTTAAAAAACACAAGTATTTTTTCTAATTTAAGAGATCAAAACTAGTTATTTGACCGACATCAAATTATTATATATATATATATATATATATATATATATATATATATCCTATTTTACAGCTTAGTTTTTTTATGAATTTTTTCATTTTATTTATTTGTGACATGTCATTTTATTAATGATATTAATTCTAAATATTATTTTAGTTATAAGTATTCATGTTATCATTTAATAAATACATCAATATTTGATTAACACATATAATTTATTATATAAAATTAAAAAAATAAAAATAAAACACAAAATTGTGAAAGCACTCAAAATTGATTTATCCCATGTAAAAATGAAAATCAATTTGATATTCAACGGCAACAGTGATGAAGGGAAGGACATAGATGTCATTCCAGAATCTTGTAAAGGAAAAGAAAGAGTGGACAAACTGCCAACTCACCCACGAGGAGCAAAAGAAGTAAAGGTGTCCTCCCCTCATCCTTCACCCTCCCCTGTCCCTCTCCCTCTCCCTCTCCATATCTCTGTGTTTCTCCCAAAATTAAAGCTCCCCAAAAATAATCCACCGGCCAATATTCTAAAACTGTAAGTTATTATTTTCTTAAAATAATCCTACTATCGTAAACACGATCCACGCTAATTTTACCTCACCTTGATCTTCTTTCTATCAAATAAATTAATTGGTAAGGCGGATTTTAGCTCTATCATTTTGATGGTTATGCTTTTTTTCATTGACGTTTCTGTTTGGTTGCTGAGAAAAGAAAAGAAAAAAAATAACTTTTCTTTTCTCGATTTTATAT
The DNA here is from genome assembly GCF_000002775.5 of Populus trichocarpa. Lineage (NCBI taxonomy): Eukaryota > Viridiplantae > Streptophyta > Magnoliopsida > Malpighiales > Salicaceae > Populus > Populus trichocarpa. Next base: position 12,057,904 of record NC_037285.2, on the reverse strand, counting down.
CTGGTAGTTGACAGAGCAAACTGGTTTTTGTATCCTAAAATCTCAAGTATTGGATCTACCTTATAATTTCTTTTGATTTCTGAATTTTTTTAATCTGAATTATTTCTATAATCTGTGATTTTTTGAAGATTTTTCTTTTCTGATATATTGGCGAAAATATGGTGTTTAGTCTTTTTAAGTAATTGTGTTGTTAATGTGGGTTTCGATATTGAAGTTAGAAGGTGAGTGAGCTGATGATATAGAAGAAGAGATTCAGTGGAAGTTCCAGGGATTTGATACGGAAAATGGCGTGTAAAGGGTTCTTGGAATGCCTACTGAAGCTCCTTAACTTCTTGCTGACTCTTGTGGGTCTGGCTATGATTGGTTATGGGATCTACTTGTTTGTTGAGTATAAAAGAGCGGATGACAATGTGGGCCTAGTGTCGACGCCGAGTGATGGTCAGGGTTTGACGCTTCTTGGCCGCCCCATGCTTATTGCCGTGTCTCTTTCGGAAAGCATCCTTGATAAGCTTCCGAAAGCTTGGTATGTGGCCTTTTTGTTTCTGGTGATTTTGATTTGCGCTTTAAGGTTGTTGTTGATAGCGTAATTGTGCTTGAATTTGTGGTTGATAAACCTGTTGCTTGGTTTGAATTGTAAAAATTAAGTTCATAGGAGATGGGTCATTGAACTTTTGACGGGTTTGATCCTTGTGTAAGCTCCATCGGGCTCTTGAAAAAATCAGGGAACAGAGTTGAAGTGGTTGAAAGTCTCTAAGAAGGGAAGCCACTTTCAACAAGTTTTAACTCTCTTCCCTCTCATTCTCTTGAAGATTGACAGATAGTTAAATTCTGTTTTCATTATGTAATTTTATTGATGTGAAACATCATGAACTTAGTTTCTTTTATGGCTTGTTTTCCACTAATCTCTTGCAAAGCATTGCTAGAATTGGTTCCGGGGCTTTTGTTACCAGGCCTTGGTTGAGTTGGTGAAATGTGGGTGGATCCTAGTTTTGATTTCAATAATCAGAAAAGTTATTTGGAAATCCAGTTGGCTGTCATCACTTAACTGTAGTGCAAAAAGTATGTTTATTAGCTTGAAATTTACAGTAAACAAATATCCTACAAGTTTCATTAACGCCTTATCGTTTCATCGTACCACACTAAATTGTTTGTTGCATCACATAATTGATACAGACCCTAAAACAGCAACAAGCGTGTATAGCATAGACGATAATCCTGGACGATCGAATAATTAAATTGTTTTGATGGTGTTCAAGGGACTGTGATGCTGGTATGCTATTGATAGTAGTGGTGCTCACTGTAGTGATGGTGATTGTATAATAGTGTTGTTGGAAACTGGAAAGTGGTGGTGGGGTAGTTATGGTGATGATTATAATATTGGAAAGCAATAACATACCATACTCATCTATCAGTTTTCCATCCCAACTCATTATTTCTGTTTCTGATCTCGGTCCTCTGCATTTTGCACTTGGTTCTCAGCACTCTTAATTCAATCAAGAATAGGACTCCCAAAAGAGTAATACAAACTTATACTACTTCGGCTTGAAAATATCATTATTTCCATAAGATGTGCCCTTTACAATTAAATAGTCTCTCAGAAAATGATGCCTGTAAAAAGATGTACCTTTTTTCCCCTTCTTGAGGTTAGTTGTCAGGGTATTGCTAAATTTTGTAAACTAAATGCAAGTTTAGTCAATAGGTTTTTCCTTTACTAAGTGCAGGGGAATTGTTGGCAATGAAGAAGAGAACCTGCAAATTCATTTGCACTAGCTAATTGAATCTACACTGGCTGCTGAATATACACATATTTTTGCTTATTAGTTTCAAGGTTGACTGAAATCTCCAAATTCTAATTTTGTATCCATTTCTTATGCAGGTTCATATATTTATTTATTGCTGTAGGAGTAATTCTCTTTGTCATCTCTTGTTTTGGTTGTATTGGAGCTGCAACACGGAATGGATGCTGCTTGACTTGTGTATCCTAATTACACATTTATTTTAAACTCATCAGCAACTAGTTGTGCCTAACAACCATTTTTTGATGCAACAACAATTACCTGCTGGAAAGATAGCTGCATAAGATGTATCTTTTCTTTTTCTTTGGTTCTTGCCAAGTAAAATAGCATCAGAAGTGATCTGTCCATATCTCTCAGACCGATAAAGAGTGTCTTCTCAATCTCTTTTCACTGAAAAGTAAAAGCATTATGATTTTGTTTCTTAACTAATGTACAAAGAGATTGGAAAACATTTGCTGCTTTATTTCTGTTTTGTTTCTTTTGGCTTGTTTTGCAGCTGGATGTGTCATTCTCTTTTCTCATCTCTTCTATCTCATTAAAATCTCTTTTTTTTTTTAAAAATGTCATCTTTTAGTTTCCCTTGTGAATGCTACAGTAGTTTTTAGTTTGCATCATCTCTATAATTGTAGAGTGGACAACTTACTTGTCAATAAATTAAATCCTAAATATTAAGCTTATCCAAAGGTCACATGATTGAGGAATAGTTTATACGATCTCCGAGTTTCTGGTTTATGAATATGATGATTGGTTTCCTTAAACCAACATAGTATTCAGTGTTGATCATCTTGTTGATATTGGTAGAGTTGGGATGTGCAGCCTTCATATTCTTTGACAAAAGCTGGAAAGAAGTGAGCCTTTTATTTAACTGATTTTTAGAAGTTTAATGCGCTTTAGTAATCTAAATTTGTGGTTTAATTTTTGTCCTTCAGGTACTCCCAACTGACAAAAGTGGTGATTTTGACATGATATATAAATTCCTCAAAGAAAACTGGAACATTGTCAGATGGGTTGCTCTTGGAATAGTTATTTTGGAGGTAAGCATGAAATGTCACCTTTTGTTTTTGTGAGGGTTTGGTACTTTACAGAGAGACAGAATCAGAAACTGGGCAGCAGGTTCTGTGATGTTAACATTTTTATGAATTTCTTACACAAGGTTGGGTTCAGAGAAAGTTAAACTGCATGATACGGTTATCTTCCCTCTTGTGTTCACGTGCTAACCATGTCCCAAAGCATCTTCTCTGTATTTATGACTCTGTTTATATATGTGCTCAATTTCTTTTGAAGTTAAAGCATGATGGCTTTCTTTAGTTAATGGATGCAAAGTATTGATGGCAAATCAGTCACTTGAACTAATGCCATGAACTTTTCTTTTGCTATGGAAATAAATAATTTTTTTTTTTTAAAAAAACATAGATTAAGAAAATCAGATTTCAGGTAAGGAATACTGAAACAGGAAAAAAATTCAAGAGAATCTAGTATCGAGGGGCAGTTTATGTTTGGAGTTTCCATGGAGGTTTAAAGATTCTCATGGACATTTCTATGTGAAAGTGCACTTAATTCTCTACGACATTTCCCTCCACTGAAAATGAATGCTCCATATTTTCATGAACCATATAATTATCTATCGGTAAGACTGGGATTGATTTTTTCAAGACTATGACCTGGGAGATGGTGTTTGATGTATCTGTTTCTGTATGATTTTGAACTCTCTCTCCCACTCAAATAATCAAAGAGCTTCTTAATAGCTTGTTTACAATGAATCATTGTGTCATTGCAGGCTTTGATTTTCTTGTTAACCCTTGTGGTTAGAGCAGCAAACAGGCCTGTAGAGTATGATAGCGACGACGAGTTCATTGCCTCCAGACAACAGACCCGGCAGCCTTTGCTTAACAGGCCACCAGCACCTGCAGCAGGAGTGCCTGTTACCGGAACCCTTGATCAGCGTCCAGGCAGAAATGATGCTTGGAGTACACGAATGAGGGAAAAGGTTTGACTTTCCTGAAATTTAGTTTAGTGAAAGTTTGATTCTCCATCTGGTAATATTGCATGTTTCTATTGCCGTTAGCCATATAGGTCATTCTGTTTAGAGACACCATTTAATGTGATATGTGTTGGCAAAGTTCTACACTATAGCTGGATTTTCTTGAAGCATTGGGAATTCAGTTTTGTGACCTTTTGAGTAAAATTACAACAATTCCAGACTATAAGAGAACTATTAAACATCGGTTACACCTTGATCCTGTGTTTTATTGCATTGGTTGTGATGTGTTTGCTGCAGACATGATGGAGTATAAACAAGCACATCTTCATGTTACGTAATCATCCTGATTCTGGAATGTTCATATGAGATCATTTTCGTGGTTTAACATTTAGATTGTTTTTTAGTAGTGCCATTATGTATCAATGGTAAATCCCATCATCTTGTTTTTTTCCCCCCCTTCTAGTAGCGTCATTATGTATCTATGGTAATTCGTCATCTTGGTTTTGCATAAAGTACTTGTAGGTTTGATGTCTTTTTTCATCACTTGTACATATATATGTTATGTATCTATCAATTTGTTTTGCTTTCTGGTGCGTATTCTGATTCTACTGCTGTTCTTTGCTGCATGGAAACCAGTATGGGCTTGATACATCAGAGTTCTCATACAACCCATCCGAGCCACACAGGCTCCAGCCAGCAGCTGCACAGCCTACCGAGGAAAGGAGTCGTTGCACCATCATGTGATGATTTCTTGGATCTTGCCAAGTTGGTTTCTGCAGGCCATTTTCCTGGACGAGGGTGTGAGAGTTCTGTATGAGTTTGTGTACAATAGACATCCTTCAGGAGTTCCTATATCACAGCCTTTCCCACTTGTTAGTATCTTCAAAAGTTTTGATCTAGCAATCTACGGAAACCAGGTCTAAGAAAGACATGATTTTTGTGATGTCAGCACTAGTTTCCTTCTATTTACTGAACTGTTCATGCCCTGAGAGATGTATGATCTACCTTAATAGTTTGTCTTAAAATTTTGGAGTATAATTCCTAGTACATCTAATATTTGTTTTTTGAAGAACCCGACTGGAAATCTCTTGTGCGCGTTGAAACCTGGGTTGGGGAGAAGGGTGTCTGGTCAAGGTTTTAAACTCTTTAGTCAAGGGTCGGGAATTCAAGAAATCTTGGGCAGTATTTGTAATTTCGAAATACTCGAAGGAGATTCACGCAATATGTCCGTACGGTAATAACAAATTAGTCCACCGAAATTAAAATCATTAATTATATATATTAGGGGTTAGACAACGGTTATTAATTACTTGACTTAAAACTGCGAAGTCACCATTTTACTGATTCATAATTTCATCGCCGACCACTCTCTCCCTCCCCCTCCATAGCGCTCTTTCTTGAAACAGTTACAAAATATTGGCCTCGCCGTTTCTTTCTACTTGAAGAATGCCCATTTCTTGTTCATTTTTAACCATCTTGAGCAGCAAGTAATTATTTAATCGTTTACTTAATATACATCCAAAAAGGAAGATAATATTTCATTTTACTTCGTTTATAATATTTCCTTGTTTCCGAGCGCAAACCATTTGGAATTGAATTGCTAGTCTGAAAAGCGTCATTGAAGCGTCGGTTTATAATAGTTGGTATGATTATAAAATGGATTTCTAGAAACATTTCTTTGCTTGTGATTTGGGTTACTGGAATCTTCTTGTAAGGTACATGGAAGGTAAGTCAATGGAATTTTGTGCTAACAGGTCTTCATTGATTTATTTACTTTTTTTTTTTTTTTCCAGAGGGAGTAGATAAAGCTAGCTATTGGAATATTGACCTTGACTTATTTTTTATAAGATTAATGGTAGTAGCAAGACTATTTGTCATTAGCAAACATGGAGGATCAGAAGACAGATTGTTCCAGCATTATTTCTGATATGGGCGCAAAGGGTCTCGTTTGCCATTATCAGTTTGAAGAAGGGTCGTCTCAGTTTGTTTTTCTAGACATTGACAAAGAAACAGGAGGCGCCAGTATCAACAACTCCCTTAATTTCTCCACCAGCACTTATCTGCATTTTATCTCTTCATCTAATGGCTTGCTTTTATTGTCTAGTTTTGGGGAGAATCAGCTCAACTATCATGTATTCAATCCCTTTACCAAGCAGTCTGTGACTCTTCCACCGCATGGTATTACCAGGCAAGTCATCAGGTCAGGTCTCGCTTTTGATGGAAAACAGTATCAGGTTATGCTTGTACATGCTTTCAAAGATGAAGAGAATGGCTTGGGCCCGCTTCCTGATGATATTGAACTGGAAATCTTCTCTTCCGAAACTGGGGCTTGGAGAAACCATCAACCCTTGAGTTTGTCTTTGAATGTTGAAGTACCTGTCTGTGAGTTTCCTCAGTTGAACGCAACCCCACTTTTTTCCAATGGAGCTATTCATTGGGAAATAAGTGGACGGTTGCTTGTTTATCATGTTAAAGATGATTACTGTGAAGTAATTGAACTGCCAAATGTTTTTGAAGATTGGTCCTGGCAATCAACAATGACTTACAGGCGATGCTTGTGGGAATCTGAGGGGAGAGTACACTACACTTACACTGATTTTGATGGGGTTCATACCTGGAATCTCCTCAAGGAATATGAGCATGATGTCTACTCACACAATAATGTCTATGACAGCAAAAAATTCAGGTGGGCATTAGTATATACTATCGATCATAAAGAGTTGGCAAAACAGGATCCTGATATTCTCTATCTTGGTAATCAGTGGGAGCCTCACAACATATCTCCTTTTGCTTATGTTGAAGATTCCGAGACCATGTATTTGCAGCTTCCAGGAATTGTTGTAGCATACAATACCAAAAATCGAGTTTTGCAGAAAGTATGCAAGTACAAATTTCCAGGCATCGATTTTAATTGCTGTTTTTTCTTCCCCTTCATCCACAGCAATGAGTGCCACCAGAAAAATGCTAGCAAATCACTACAAGTTGGAGAAGTGGTTGATTTACCTATAGAAAAAGAGGTGAATTCGTTTTCGTTTTAAGTGGAGTTTTATTGTACTAGCATTCCACTTCTCGTATAGCTTCTTGCATCGTAAATTCAATTTGATTTCCTGCTAATTGATCTGGTCTTTAGCTCTATTTGTCTCTTAATTATGTGTTTCTGGGCTCTTTTTCGCATGAGATTTGTGAGTCTCATATCAGTGAGGAGCATTATTTATCATCTAGTTTTAAAAATTGATAAAAGATTCCAAATCTGGCTTAAGGGCTTCACTATAGACAATGGAAGATCACAAATTCATTTCCCAGATGAAGGTTTTATAGGAGATAGCTGCAAAACAAGTGTCCAGATGGCCCTTATGAGCTATGGTATAAATGTCCATTAGTTTTGCTGGCTTGAAGTAAAAGACGACTCTTATTTGTAAGATAAGAGCAGAAACAAATAAATCGCAGAAACAAATAAATCACAAGTATGCTACGCAGAGAGAATTGCAAGTTTTAATGAGCTTGCTTCGCATCTTAGACATTTTACTTGTATCTGTGGCAAAGCTAGTGACAACTTGACTAGAGCAAAAGATATGGAAGGAAGATGTATAGAGATTCCTCTCTCCAGGGATCTAATTCTGCTTTCGGAGCCATTCCCGTTCCCTGCAAACACAATTTTCTGTTTTTATAGGGCAGAAAGACAAACAGGGTCCTCTGTCCCTCAATAATCACACATATTCAAAAAGTTTAGCTTGCTGATGAGCTCGAGGATAAGTTGGCATTAGGTGGTTCAACACATTAGAACAACATGGCAGAACCACCGAAACCATCTTTAAGGTTTGGTAGGTTGTCTGAATCGTCGAGTTCTTCTGCATCATCGTTTCAAGTTCCGTTCTATCTAGATCAGTATTTTTCCGAGAACTATTAATTTTTGTTAATATTAATATTATAACATATTTTTAGAAGCTTAAAACAAAAAAAAGTTTCGAGTTTAACCCGAGTTAATCTGTCAAATCTGAATTATTAGACTGAAATAAATCCATAAAAAAATAAAAAAATAATTATAAAGTTAAATTCTCAATCAACCTGATGTTGAAAGATAAAATAAAAAAAAAACATTTTAAAAAAGAACCCAAAAAAACTAGAGTTAATTAAGCTAACTTCAAAACTCGTGATCTGAATTATAAGATTGTGATAACCTCATGAAAAACAAATAAAAAAATAAAACTTAATTCTCAATTAATCTAACATTAAATGATAATGATAAAATTAAAATGAAAAATCAATTAAAAAATAATCTCTATCAACCCGGGTTAACCTGCTAAACCCGGATCATATAACAGAATAATTTAAAAAAAAATAAATTAAAATAAATTATTAATAAAACTTTAAAAGAACTAAGTTTGAACTTTAAAAATAAAAAACACAAACAATCTCAAGAATGAAATTAAAAAAATCTAAAACATTTCATTATTTATTGATAGAGTGAAATAGTAAAACGCCAAAGTCGAAAAGCCTTGGAGTACATGTTAGTAATAATAATAATGAATGTCGGTGGGCAAATGACATGGATGCTACTGAAGGTGGCTAGTGGGCACCTCCTTTCTAGTCATTGTTTTTGGTTTGATGCTAGCCTTTAAGGAAGGTGCTGCTGCCTGCCTTGTAGACCTCAAACTATTGAGTATTGACCACTGATGTGTCCTACTAGACTACAATATTTTAGTGCCGGAAAGCTGTATCACCGGTGGCAATTTTCCCCCCCTCTCCTTCCCCTCTCCTTTGAGATTAGTGGTAGCCCTTTGATTTATAGCTCTAGATGACGATTTTTTGTGTTTGATTTGCTGTCCAAGAGCTCAAGTAGGTAATGAAAGCAACTGTTTTGTCTTCAACTTGTTCTTGTTTTCATCCCGATTGCTCTTAATCTTTTTATTGTTGATACAAGTATCTTGTTCTACTCTTAATCAGAATGATAATGAGTATTTTTCAAAATGTTTTTTTATTTTGAAATGTTTCAAATAATATTTTTTATTTTTTAAAATTTATTTTTAGTATCACTACATCAAAACACACTACAAGATTTCACAGTTTTACCGACGGAAAAATTCCGTCGGTATGTGATTAGAAGTTCGTCGGTGATTTTTTTACCGACGTCATCACCGACGGAATACGTCCGCCGGCTTTACCTTCGTCGGTGATTCCCCATTCCGTCGGTATATCAGTCGGAAAAACAAAAAAAAACATTTACCGACGGTTTTACAGACGGAACGTGCGCGCCAAAAAAAAAAGATTCCCGTTTGAAATATACCGACGGATTTTCATTCCGTCGGTGACGTTACAATTACCGACGGAAAATAGCCGTCGTTAAATCGGTCGGTGAATGTATGAAATACCGACGGAATATTTTCGTCTGTAACTTCGTCGGTAATGGTAGAAGCTACTGTTAAATGGCGACGGAATAATTCTGTCGGTAATTCTGTTGGTGAAAGTTTAAAATACCGACCGAATTCATCCGTCGGTGAAATCCTTGGTAATAGTTTTTTTCTTAATTTGTTTTTAAAAAATTATTTAGGATATATAATATAAAACTATATAAATTAATTGTTATACAAACCAATTATGCAAATAAAATTTTTATTAAACATAAAAAAAAAACAAAGTTAAATAATATTCATTACAAACTGAATATGTTTCAAGAAAAATAATAAATGAAGTTTTAAAGGTAAATAATGTTGATTACAAATTAATATAAAGATGATGGAGCTTGAGGAGGAGGAGGAGATCCTGGCGGAGGCTGGTGGTTATACGGCCAAAAAGGATTAGGCGCACATGTTCCGCTATTTGACAATTTCATAATCATTTCGTAAAGCTGGTCATAAGCCGCTTTTTGCTGTTCCTGAGCCGCTTCATACTCCGCTTTTTGTTGTGCTTGAGACGCTTTGAATTGCTCAGACTCCGCTCTTTGTTCCGCTCTTTGTTGTGCATGAGACGCTTTGAGTTGTGCGTACTCCGCTTGTAGGTTATCGTATTTCTCGGTGAGTTGCTGCAAAGCCACGGACTCCTTAGATTGGGAGCTCGATATTGATTGGGAGCTCCCAACGGTTGAAAAACTACGGGTCGACCGCAAGTTGTCGGCCGTAGTGTTGGAGAGCCCGTAAACCCGATTTTTATCGGGTCCACCTGACGAGCCAACCTCCATCCACAAATCCGGATCGAATTCCGGATGGGTCAAAGTATCGTCCCCGTATCTCTCCCTCAACCGATTATTATAGGTCTCCTGAAAATAAAAAAAAAGAAGTAATCATCATATTCAATACAATAAACATAATAACTTACATAATAACTTACAAAATAAAATGGTTGAACAAACATACCACGAAATACTGAGCACGGTTATCAACGAACTGTTGCGCCCCCTTCTGGCGGTCTTGACTCCGCACGTGCGTCTCCACAAACAGCTCCATCGGGCTCGGCTCACGTCCAAGAGACGCAGCCTATAATGAAAAAAGATATATTAACAACAACTGAATTTAACGATATATTTCATTTAAATTAATCTTACCATCCGTTTCGCATGTGCAGCAAACGGAACGGAGCCGCCAGTGTGAGTTGTCACCCCGCCATGAATTGGCCGATTCCGGTTGCCAGCACCGGACTGTGAGCGTCGTGTGAACCGCTCAGACGTCACGTGCTCAAGATAGTGCGGCCATATATCTTCCGGGATGTATATCGGTTTGAAATCCCTCCAAACCGCAACATCGTTCCAGCCTTGGAAACCCCTATCCCTCGCGGTTTTTTTTGCCTTTTTCTGTGCTTCATACCAAAAATCACGCAACCTGCTTCACGCAACCAAAAATTACATTTCGAAACATAAAATTTTGTCTAAAAAATCCTGTATTGTTTTCGATCTTACCTAGTTGCCGCGTGATTTTCCCACACCCTCCTCACAACAGCGTTATGCTCAATGTCCCAGCAGAATTTGTGCTTTGTATAAATAAACAAGTTTAAATAAAAATAATAATTTATTTACAATTATATTAATAAGCTGAAAATTATAAATTAATACCAACCTCAAACCTTTTAAACCATGCATTGATTTGAGGCATCCATTCAGGATGCTTGGATATCTGACTCCATTGAAACAATGGAATCTCCATCGACGATTTAAACGCCGATGATATTACTCGGGCGGCTTCAATGTTTGTGAACCTGAAAATAAATGAAATAAATTCAATAGTGATTACTTGATAAATTATGTTGTAATTTTTTTTTTAAAAAACTAAAACCTTAACAAACTTACATTGAAAGGTCGTCCTTCCACTGTGTCTCGTACTTGCGGGTAAATTGATTCCGCTGCGAAGGCACGCCGCCTCTGCGCTGTGAAGTACCGCTGGAAGAGGCAACATCGGTTGACGACGCAGGTGGTGTAGGTGCCTCTTCTTGAGAGGCACCTAAGGAAATATCATCCTCGCTGCTAGACGAACTAGCTGCGACCGCACCTAAGCGACCAGCTCTGGTTTTCGTTCTACGCATCTACACAATTTGATACAAATAATTATATAATTAAATTCAAATGAAAAAAAAAATTCGACAGCACCTCCCCTATAACGGATACTACCCAAAACCACAAACCTGCACATATTAACAATAGCCACAACCAATTTACCCAATCTATACTAATTATTGCAACATATTCAATTACTAATTCTACGGTAAATTCAACATTAACAATTACAATTCAAGTAATTATTCAATAATTATGCCAATACAACAAAACAATAAATTAAAAAAAAAACTCTAGAATAACAATCAAAATAAATGGAACAAATTAAACACAAATCATGCAATAATAAAGTAAAATTAATAATTATTCCAACATATTCAATTACTAATTCTATGGTAAATTCAACATTAACAATAAAAATTCAACAAATTAACTAATAATAATTATGCCAATACAACAATAAAAAATATTCAAAAAATTCAAAAAAAAAACTATATACTTTAGCAATGAATTATGCAAAAAAAAAACTATAGACTTTATCTACATTACAAAAAATACACCAAAACAAAAAACAATAACCAAAAAAATAGCAAAAAAAAACTATTAAAGTAAAATGAAATAGAGAAAACACTAACCTTTTAAACTGATGAAGATGATGAAGAAAACTTACTAGAGATTGGAGGTGAAAGCTTTGAAGAATGGAGAGGAAAAAAATCAAAAGCTTAAGGTGAGAAACGAAGGAGAAGAAAAAATGAACTGAACGGGCGGTCACTTGAACTTATATGGTAGTTTTACCGACGGCTTCACCGATGGATATAAAATTAATTATTATTTTAATTTATTCCGTCAGTGATGTGCTAAAAATCCGCCGGCAAATTTTAAATTTCGCACCAAAATTTTTAATGACCCTCCATATTTTTCGTTGTCCGTCGGTAATTCCGTCGGCAATATTACGCGGTCAGAGGCGCATTTAATGCGCAACCCTTTGAAATTCGCGCAGTCCGTCGGTAATCTTGTCGGTAAAATTAAACCACCGACAACTTACCGACGTATTTAAATTCGTCGGTGTGTCTGTCGGTGATGTGGTGGCATTTCAAGTAATTATTTTCGAACTCTTTGTGAAACACCGACGGAATTAGTCCGTCGGTGTTGCCGTCTGTAATTGGGTGGCATTTCGAGTAATTATTTTTGAACTCTCTGTGAAACACCGACGGACTTAAGGCTGTCGGTGTGGCCGTCGGTGATGTGGTGGCATTTCAAGTAATTTTTTTCGAACTCTCTGTGAAATGCCGACGAAATTAGGCCGTCGGTGTTGCCGTCTGTAATCTGGTGGCATTTCAAGTAATTATTTCATGTCACAAAATATATTATCCATCATAATTGTGGCATTTCAACTAATTATTTCAAGTGATAAATATTTTGTGTTTCAAAATATATATATCATTCATAATCTAAATTACATGTAAAAAAGGGTTTTACATAGGGCTTCATTTTGGTAGTTAGTCAGAATTTTCTTCTTCTTCGTCATCAATTGAATTGTCATCACCTTCATCGCAATCTTCAATATGAATATCATCTTCTTCATCGATATTTGGTTGTCCGCTAGAGCTCAAAACAAAATTTAACTCATCTGCGTCAACATCAACAAGACTATCATCGAAAACACGAAAATTTGAATTTTCTTCCAATTCAATCGAAGGAGCAACTCGATATGGTTCAACCACCTCACTAACTTGAAAGACTTCATCTCGCACACTTGTGTCTTCGTTCTCATCCTGAACAACCTCGACACGACCCCGGGGTTTCGTTTTTAAAACGGACAACCAATCCACTCTTGATCGATCCTTTCTAAATGAAGGGGTGTATGTGTAATAAACTTGTTGACATTGCTTTGCGAAAACAAAGACATCGTTTATGTTGCGGAGTCTAGCTTTTGAGTTGATTTCGACCAGACCATAGTGCAGATCAACTCTGATTCCTCTGTCAGTCGTGTCATACCAATAACATTTGAATAAAAACACTATATTCTGCTCTTTATGATATTGTAGTTCGACGACCTCTTCTAATCTACCATAGTAGTCAACTTCTAACTCACTACTAGTGGATCCCTTAACACAAACACCGCTGTTGTATGTCTTTCTTGCTTGCCCGTATTCTTCAGTATGGAAAACATATCCATTGACAAAATACCCGTTGTAGCACTTACATTTTCTTTCAGGCCCCAGGCCTAGTAAAGACAATGACTTAGGTGCACTCCTTCCCATTTGATAAACCTTGATGTAATGTACATCAATAAACAGTAAATGAACGAGAATCTCGTAATGACATGCATACGTACAGTAATTTTGCAAGTTATAATGAGTTTGTGATAGTGCTTACATGTGTTCTGAACCACGTGGCAAACTTCTCATCTTGTAATTGAAAGATCTGGGATTCAGTCAGCTATGAGTTATTGGAGAGCAAAAATTAACGATGTTGCCTGCAAGTGATAATGAGTGTATGATATTACAATATATAATTAACAGTATATTACTAACAAAGTTTAATTAGTATAAACTTACTGAATAAAAGGTCTCAGCTCATCACAGTTAAATAGAACATAGTTGTGTGCTTGTTTGAACTCTATTTCCGACAAATATCTTCCTCTTACGGCATTTTTAGGTGTGGGTCGTCCAGTATTGGAGAATATTGACAAGTTCCCACTGGAAGGCACTTCACCGCCATCATCATGCCGTGGAACGAAATTGATTCTCGTTCTCAGATGAGGTTCGAAATAGTACGAGATAAATGTTGAGATCTCCTCAACAATATAGGCCTCACATATCGAAGCCTCAAAATGCGCCTTGTTCTTAACCTTTTTCTTGAGATTAAACAAGTACTTGCATTGAAATATTAATCAAGTATTTTCAATTAAGAAAAACATATAAAATACTTTAATATATGAATTACATTGCAACTGTAATATCTAACCGTTCGAATGGGTACATCCATCTATATTGGACCGGTCCTCCAGCTTTTGCCTCGAACGGTAGATGTATAGGGAGATGCTCCATTGAGTCAAAAAATGATGGAGGGAATATCATCTCAAGTTTGCATAGTGTCTCGACGATATTCGTTTGAAGCCTCTCAATGTGATCAACATTCAACTTGCTGGAGCATATATCTCTGAAGAAATGACTGATCTCCGTGAGTGCATCCCATATTCCCTTTGGCAACAAATCACGAAAAGCTAATGGGATGAGTGTTTGCATAAACACGTGGCAGTCATGACTCTTCATTCCATACAATCTGCAGTCCTCTATATTAACCAGCCTTGATATGTACGATGCATGTCCATCCGGAAAATGCAGACTCTTAAGCCATTTGTAGACTAGCAGTTGTGCGTTTTTCTCCAACACGAAGCTTGCTCTTGGTTTTGCAACCCGTGACTCATCATAAACCAACTCCATATTTTTTCGGTTACAGTATAAAGCTATATCCAATCTAGCCTTGAGGTTGTCCTTTGTCTTCCCCTTCACATCCATGACGGTGTTGAAAATATTCTCAAACATGTTCTTTTCGATGTGCATGACGTCAAGGTTATGGCGAAGCAGATTGGTCTTCCAATAAGGAAGCTCAAAAAAGATACTTCGCTTTACCCAATTATGGGTCAAACCAAAACCAGGAAACTTTTGCTTTCCTGATTGAAGGCCAAACACAATGTCACCGTACTCTGAGACAACATCATGCAATTCTTCACCAGAAAGACGCGTGGATGCAACATCTTTTTCAACTCTGCCAACAAAAAAATCTTTTCTGTTCTTTCTGTACCTGTGATGAAGTGGCAAGAAGCAACGGTGACAGTAAAAAAAAGAAGCTTTACCTCCATTTGCTAGCGTGAATGCCTTGTTGTTTTCCATGCAGTATGGACATGCGAGTTTCTCATGCGTGCTCCAACCAGAAAGCATTCCATAAGCTGGAAAATCATTGATAGTCCACATCAATGTCACCCTCATAAGGAAATTTTGTTTCCTCGATATATCATAAGTCAGAGCTCCGGAGGACCACAACTGCGCCAACTCATCAATCAACGGTCGAAGACAAACATCTATATTCCGCCCCGGGCTTCTTGGACCGGGTATGACAGTAGATAAAAACATGAACTCCGGCCTCATACACATTCCCGGTGGCAAGTTATAAACTGTGAGTATGACCGGCCAACAAGAATAAGGAGCAGCAAATGACCCAAATGGGTTGAATCCGTCTGTACACAACCCAAGACGCACATTCCTTGATTCAGCTGAAAAGTGAGGATGAACACTGTTAAAGCGTTTCCACGCTTCGCCGTCAGAAGGATGAACCATCTCTCCATCAACCGCATGGTGTGCTTGGTGCCATGTCATGTGCTCAGCAGTCCTTGGTGACATGAATAACCTCTGCAGTCTAGGTGTGATCGGGAAGTATCCAAGTTTTTTATATGCCACTAGAGTCTTTCCCCTGCCAGTTCTAGGTTTGTAACGGGAATGCCCGCATGTCATGCACTCGGTCATCTCAACATTATCAAGGTAGTATAACATGCAGAAGTTAGGGCACATGTCAATTTTCTGGTATCCTAAACCGAGGGGTTTCATCATGGACTTCGCAGCATAGAAGTTCTCTTTCAGCCTGTTCCCTTCAGGTAAAATGCTTCTTGCCCATTCAATAATCTTGTCATACCCGGCCTCACTCAACCCGTGATCTGACTTGATGGTGAACACCTGTGCTACGGCCGATAATTTACTGTGGTTCGTGCAGCCATCCCATAATGGTTCGTCAGAATCTTTCAACAAATCAAAAAACCTAGCTGCATCTACATTAGGTTCTTCTTCTACGATTGGACATTGACTGCCATTACCTTGATTCATTCTCATTGCATCCATAACCATATTTCTGTAAGGATTAGTGTTGTCATTTGCCGTTTCATGCACGTTGCTAGCACTAGAAGTAGACCCAACCACCGTTTCTTCCATTCTCCTCTCACTCTCGCTAACAAATACTTCTCCATGTGCATACCAACACTGGTAATTCTCCATAAACCCTTTGTGTAGAAGATGCATCATTACAACATCTGGATGCAGATACTTTTTATTTTCACACTTCCTGCATGGACACCTAATACCGCCTCCAGTAAAATTTCTGGGAATAGATGTTACGAAATTAATAAAACCCTGAACCCCATTACAATAATCCATCCTCCGCAATCCTTGGGGTGAATCTCGATACATCCATGAACGATCATCCATGACTTATATCGAACCTCTATAAAATTATGATGACATCATGTATTAATTAACTAAGTTAGGTAAATAAACTTGTACAAATATTACTTTAACTCGAGATTATCCAACAAACCAATCACAACTTCTCATAAATATTAAATATTCATTATCATTTATCAACGTTCATACGAATTAAAAAATATACATTTACAGAAATTACCACTCCGCAATACCATTGATAAAACTTTAAACGGGCCCATTAAGCAAGCTATTAATTATTTCAAAATAGCACATGTAATTCGGTAATTCCATAAAGAAATAACAATTTACAAACAAATACAATCTTACAAAATCTAAAACAAACCATAACAGGTACAAAATTATACATTCATATACTACAAGTTTGTTTGAGAAATAACAATAAAACATGTACATCTACTAACAAAATACATATACTTAAAAAACAATAAAATTGACATTTAATTAAATGTTAAAATTTAAAAAGATATAATTACTTACAAAAATTGATAAAATCCGTCGGTAAATCAGAACACGCGCGGATGCTGTGACCACAAAACTTCAAGAAATATAACTTGTTGTGCTGATATGAGGAAGATTTTTTTTTGGGGGGGAGGGGGCCTGGTTGTTTGCAGATGAGGAGAGTTGGGATGAGGAAGAAGAAGGAGAAATAGGGGATGAGAGGGTCGGCAGAGCTGTCATATATTAACTTTTTCCGACGGTTTTACCGACGGACACTCCGTCGGTTATTACGCCGGTGATTCTGACGGAAACATAGACATGTCACCGTACGGATCTGCCATTTCAAATCCCTCGGTGAGTCCGTCGGAAATTTAAACGGCGAACCGGTCACATCACTTTACGGGCACTGTACGGGCAGTCTTTTTGAATCCGTCGGCGATTCCGTCGGAAAAAAATAACCCGCCAAAACCTCCACGTCAGCGACTCGCCTTTTTTTAAATTCGGAAACTTTTCCGTCCGTAATTCAGTCGGTAAAATACAGACGGAAAATTTCCGTCGGTATTTACCGACTGAATTACGGACGGAAAAGTTTTCGTCGGTTTTTACCGACTGAATTACGGACGGAAAATGACCGTCGGTAATTTCGACCTCAAAATACCGACAGAAAATATTTCGTCGGTAAATCCTTTGGTATTTAGCGAATTTCTGGTAGTGACAATTTAAAAATATTAAAAAAAAATTAAACAAAAAAAATTAATTTCTTAACAAACAACGTTTTTTGAAGAATTTATTTTTAAATTGATTGATGACACGACCAAAAGATTGATGTCTTCTCCCAAGTGCAGGAGTGTCGAAGTAATAAATAACCCGGCAAGACCGAGGTCGAACCACAGGGAGGTTAATTGTATAAATTATAGATAACAACAACAACAACAATAACAACAATAATAAGTTAAAGAGAGCTTTGAGATGTGATATTGATGTAAGGATTAAACAAGGATAAAACAATTGTCAAGGTTAGAGGATCCACTAATGGTATTTCAAACAAGTATAGTATAAACTCTTTTTATTACTCAACTGGAAACCACACACAAAGGAGGTTCCAATCGGATTACAAATTGTTAACATGATTACATTAGTTATCTTATTCGAATAATGCTAATACTTGTAAATGTTGTCAGACATTCATGATTATAACTTATGTTAACAACAAATCAAGTTCCTTTCATAGCTCAGGTGTCGGTTATACCATACAGTATGGGCTATGAAAGTGCCAAGTATTTGTTGTACCAAGTGTTATACAACATAAATCTAGATTAACCATTTAACAAGCAAAGTATTAAAAAGTGAACAAGATAACAAATATAAAGCGTGTTATTATCCAACATTAAGGTCCATGTTAAGTTTATATTATACTTATTCTTACACCATTAGTGTACCCTTTTCACCTTGACATAATTAACTTAGCAACACATAATGAAAGAAAGAAACATAAATAAACAAGGAAAGGAAATGAAAAGCATAAGCAAGAAATTAATATAAGCAAAACTTAAGCATTACAAAATATAAAGAGAGAGCAAGAGCATGATCTTGATCTGAACACCAAGATGCCTCAATACATGGAAAATGTCTCCTTTTATAGGCCAAAATTCGGAACTATTGATTTGTTGACTAATTGATGAGTGAGTGGCCACATCTTGACTTGGTGACAATCCTTATCTTCTTGTCTGCCAAAAACGTCATTGATGACGTCATAATTTGAACAAACTTAAATCATGAAAGTTCTAGAGAATTGTCTCAGCTTTCCAAGGTAAAAATTTGAGATCATTTGGACTTCTAGAACTCGAGATATGGGCTGAACACTAAACAGTGTCTGGGCTGCAGGACAGATTCGGACTTCTTTGTTGTTGCTGCAATTTGGACTTGAAAACGGCCTTTTTAAATCTTGGGCTCCACATGAAAGTTGTAGGCCTATGTCTTATCTTTCCATCCATATAAAATGGACCTAAATCCAAGATCTGCAGCTCCAGATATCACCCGATTACCGAACAATGTTCCAGTTTGGACTGCACCAACATCTCTTTTCTAAGTTTGGCCATCTCTTTGTCCTTTCAATTTCAGTACTTCAACTCATCAATCAATTCTTTCATCTATGTGATAGGCCTGCATTTAAGATGAACATTTACCATAAATTAAAGGTATCTTATATTATTAGATATGTTATTATAAAACATGCTTTAGTTAAGGAGTTATTGATACTTCAAGTGCAAAATGATGATATAAAACCTTGATAAAAATGCACTTTTAAGTACTAATTAATTGAGAATTGGACGGTTGGAAATTATGGTTATACCTTGAAAAAGAGAATCCTCCGACCGTTTGCTTGAAATTACACGTACGTGAAGCACTCCATCTCATTTTCTTTCTTTATTAAATGGAAGAATCCCTTGCTTATGAAAATGCTCGAACAGCTGGGGAATTCTTTTTGGATGATAAGGTAATTCTTCTTCGTGTGTGTGTGGGGCTACATCAATAAGCTATTTTTATTTCTCGTGAAAGGGTGTTTTGTTAAAATTTATATATTTGATTGTAACTTTTCCCACAAACCAATATCTGATTGTAAATTTAAACAACTCCATGCGAGAAAAAAGAAGAAGCAGAGATCTAGAGGCATTATCTACCCGTTACAATCTGCAGTTTAGAAGAAAAAAAAGTGTGATTAATTTGCTTTTTTTTTTGTTTAATATTTTGTTAGCATTTTATTTAACAATATTCCACTTGCCGAGTTAGACGAGGGGTAATGCCAGCAAAAAAAAGAAGGTCCTATTCGGCGGGAAACGAGATAGGATCATGCCGTGCATGGATTTACGTAGCAACAAAAACAAATGGAAATGGATCATCAAGATTTTTTTTTAAAAAAAGGAAAATGGAATGAAACAGCGATACCACCTTCTCTAAACTGAGATTTAGACTTTGATATAAACAGTTTGACACACAGACTAGGAATCTGTACAGAGATTTATATATTCTGGCCAAATAGGACGAGCTGTAAAGGTCAATATCTACCCATCCAAGATCAGGAAGCTTTGCGGGATGCTGATTGTCTTGTGTTTTTGCGCCACAGGAAAGATGCTTGCTGCCCCATTGCTTTCATCTGTTCCTCGTGCTTATCTTCTGCTCTCTCGTGTGCTGGGCAGCTTTTGGATGTTTTTTTTTTGTGCGTGGCTGTCAGCCTGTCATGAAGAAAAAGATTGGTAATTAAGTAGCTTAAAAGAGTTTTCCTAATTCATCAGCATTTTGTGTTTTTATATCCAGCAGATTTTGATTTTTAGCTACCAAAGTCATGCTTTCATTTCATGCAACGTAGTTCTATTGGATATATTTAATAATGTTCGGGTGAGATAGTAATTATAGTTCAAAGTGTTTTTTGTTCAGAAATGTATCATAATAATATTTTTTTTAGTTTTTAAAAAATATTTTTGATATTAGCACATTAAAACGATCTAAAAATATATATATAAAATTAATTTTAAACAAAAAAAATATAATTTTTAAAAAATATAATTTCAACCACCTTCCCTACCTTATTTTCTTCATTAAAATAAAAAAAAATACATTTAGATTTTGATTTTTGATAGACTGGAACGACGTTGCATGCATGACCTTGTTAACTAAAGTAAAGGTTAAAAAAAATGCCACATCACTTTGTTTTAGGTCCAAGGCATGGAGCTCTTGCTTTTAATTAAAAACAAATTATATTATTATACTCTTAGATCTCAAATATATTAAAAAAAAGGCATTAAGAGAAACCATCTGGGATTTTTAAATTTGTTGCAATTAATTCTCTTAAATATCAAATTAATTAGTACTCCAATTTGGAGAGATTTTTTAATTATATGGAAAGTTGCAAAGAGTAAATGGTTGGTCAATCAAGAGAAAAGAGGTAAGCAATTAGTATAATTAACAAACCTAATCAGTTAATATCGATGCGATTTATACATAATTCTTATCGATTTTGAAGACGAACTTAAATGTAAACTGCTTAAACCAACATTTATTCCCTGCAAGAATTAAATCAATCAATAATTCCCTTTTCCCAGCCAAGCCTGGCTACCAAATTTTACCAATTTTTTTCTTAAGAAAACACCGTTGACAAAAATAATTTACAAAAAAAATAATTAAAAAAAATTAAAATCATAAACAATAGAGACGCCATCCACTGTTCATCTCATACAGTGCAGAGGTGGAGAGTAAATTAATTCATTATTCACATAGTAGAGAGGTGTGACCTCTCCACTATGTGAATAATGAATTAATTCATGAACAACTGTTTGCTTTGCAGAACAATGAAGTTAGGGAAGCGCATAAGAAAAAGAAGAAGGAGAAGGGGAAGAGAAGGCTACCCTGCACGACGGCCGACTCTCCGCTGTTCACTTTTTATTTTTCCTCTGTTCCTGCTCTTCTTCCTTCCCTCTTTCTTGCGGCCTCTATTTACTGTGTTATAAACATAGTTCGCAACACAAACACAAAGCAGCTTGAAGTTGCTTTTGGTTGTCTTGTGTTTTAAACGCAGATAGTTATGGGTCCCACAAATAGAAAATTGTGTTTCGACCGTAACCAAACATATGATAATAGTGTTTTTTTGTAAATGCAGCTGCAGCGCTAAACACGTACTTAATAATACAACCAAGACGCAGGTTGTGCTATTCTTGGTAGTGGAACCTCTTGAAATTCTGGAAAAATAATTAAAGGGTTGCACAACCCTTAAAAATAATAAATAAATAAATAAATAAATAACTTAAAAGGTTTCACTAGGAGCGGCGTGCAATCATTGAGATTTTCAAATAGAAGGTTAATTACAATTAATCGGACATGAATTTATTATATTTTGATCATAGGAAAGTGTAACAAATATATTTTTGGACCAGATTGATAGGTTCAAACGATATAACTTTTTGATTCGATTATTGAATTAACTTAATTTTTTTAGAAGAAATTCTACAATTTTAGTTTTATAGTGATATTCCGTTGTAATTGAAGTAAAAAAAACCCTTTTATTATACTTAGAAGTTGTTTTATTAATTTTATTATTTTTTTATTTAATTTTAAGTTTTTAGTTTAAATTAGTATTTATCTACACCAAATTTTGGCATAAGCGCAACCTTTGAGAATTTTTTTAAAAGGTTGTGCTACCAAGAGTAATGTAACCCTTTAATTCTTTTTTACAGGTTACATACACTACACCTAGTAGAGCAATCTGTTAGAGGTTATGCTGCTCGAAGAAGCATTGAAATTTTAATAGGTTGCGTTACTTCTAGTAGTATATATATATATATATATATATATATATATATATATATATATATATATATATATATTTGTTATTTCCTTCGTTTTTTTTCTGGCTTGGTTGTTTGTAATTTTCTTAGAACGTGTGCTATTTTTTTTAAAAAAAGAACTCAAATTGAACCTTACTCTTAGGCCTTATGATCAAAATGTCCAATCCATGTTACTATGTTAGTCACGACAAATTCCATTTTGTGGACATCCAGTGTAATTTACCTAATATTTTGGGCTATTTTTGTTTATTAGCATGTTTTTTATTTAAATATTCATAAAATAAAATAATAAAAAATAAATAAAATAACACAGTTTATATATGTTACTATTAAAAAACATAACATTTTTAAAACAAATCATGAAATAGGCTACACATGATGAGAGAAGAAAGAGAAGAGAAATACCTTAAAAAAAAAGACCTCGTAAATATATCAAAATTCCAATTATGACACCACCAATATTATCAATAAGATATCGACAAGACAAATCCAATAATATCAATGAAAGTCTCCAATGGTGACCTAAATATACCACCCTTACATTCAAAAGGTGACGGGTCATTCATTTTTTTTTTTGCAACAAGTATGACCCACTCCATTCACTGTTGCTGATTTTTTTTTTGATGTCGTTGGATTTGTTTTGTTGAGATCTTTATGATGGTAATGATGTTATCATAATTGGAGCTTCCATTTGGCTACAAAGTTTTTTTTTTCTCACCTCTCTCTTCACAAATTACAATGAGAGATAAGAAAGAAAAATAAATAAAAAGATCTCAGAGACACATTGAAATTCTGATTACTACACAATCAGTATCACCAGAAAGAAAGATCTTGATGAGACCAATCCAACGACACAAAGAAAGGTCACTAAGGATGATCCAAGTATGCTACATTTGTCATCCAAGGATAGCGGGTGACTCACTTGCTGCATATGTGACCTACTTCATTCATCGTTGGTTATCTTTTTTGCATCGTTGGATATATCTCGTTGAGATCTTTTTTATGATACTAATTATATGTCTCTTATGTTTCTTTTTTTATTTGTTTTTCCCTCTCTCTTTTTATGTGTAGCTCATTTCATAAATTTTTTAAAATGTTGTTTTTTAAAATAGTGACAAGCTTGAATGTCGGCTTTCCAATCGCTACACGTATAAATTATGCAAGTTATTTTTAAAATTGTGTTATTTTGCTAATATATATTTTTTAAAAATACTATTTTTATTATTATTTTAAAAAAGAAGCAATGTTTTGCTGTGTCCAGCTCTGAATCCAAAATATTGCACTTACCAACAACAACAGGACAGGCTACCGTACGTCCACACGGCCAAGATCACCACTGCACCAGCCAAAAAGGAAAGAACCCTATCAACACACGGACGGCCATTAATGATGATCTGCGAGAAAGAAAATCTTACCTTCCTCATACCCCCATCAGCATGCCATTAACATTTAATAATAATTGATTTTTCCATAAAGAAAAAACCTTACCTTCCCCCAACAACCCCATTAGCATGCAATTAACAATATTGATTTTCTCAGAAAGAAAAATCTTACCTCCCTTATTTTCCTCATATTTTTAAAATGGTTGACTGTCGTGGAAAGGAAGCGTTTAGGAATACGACTTTACGTGTGTTTCCAAAAATCTTAAATTACTTTTAAATTATTTATTTATATCTTTAGATCATTTGGATATATTAATGTTAAAATAAAATTTTAAAAATAAAAAAAATATTATTTAGATATATTTTTAAATAAAAAATATTTTAAAAAACAATCACTAAAACAATACCAAACAAACACTAAATCTTTTTCAAATCCAACCATGAAATCGCCATCTATATTAACCCAGAGAAGGAAAAGTTTTTTTAAAAGTAAAGTGCTGCCACGATAGCTTCTCGATCATGAACTTTCTATATATATATATATATATATATATTTTTTTTTTTTGTTGGATATAAAGTATTTGAAAGTGTATTAATATAACAACGGTTGCTTTTTAAAAAAAATATAGCTTAAAAATATATTAAAATTATTTTTAATATCAGTATTTTAAAATGATCAAGAATACATAAAAAAAAATTAATTTAATACAATACCAAACGACGGATTAATGTACCTGATACATGTGTATGGTTAATCGAAGTATAGGAGACTCTGATAGAACACTACCTTTTGACTTATTATAAAAATCTGAGTTTCCCTATGAGTGAAGGAAAGTCTTTATCAACCTCAACCATAGACTCCTTATATGTATTAGCATTACCCTAAAAGAAAAAGAAAAAGAAAAAGAAAAAAACAGTTGGAGGTTTTAATAATAGTTGAAAGTTGAAAAACATGGGAGAGCGCTTCATCTTCACATATAGTGCGCTGAACCCATCTTTCGTTGTCCACTTTTGCATCAGTTCAAGGGTCATTTCTCTTACACATGACATCTGTGTCTCTAAATATCATGCAATATAAAAAACTTTAAAAATAAAAAGAATCACTGTCCTACCAATGAGTCACAGTTGTCCTTTGAATGAAATCTTTTCTTAATTACTTGTGGATTATCTGTTTGACATAAAACTCTATATTTTAGTGTCAACCCCCACTTTTTTGGCTATTAAAATATTTGCATGTTTGAGGCTGTCTTGTTCTGGTGCGTTTCAAATCTAGGCTGTGACTGGAGGTATGCTCAGTTTTGTTTATGTATTGAGCCTAATTTGCTTGTTCACTATTAATTTATAGTCACTCCTCTTGATCAGCTTTCGTTCATAAACTTTATTGGATTGATGTGGGCCGGGGCTCACACCTTGATTTGGATTTTATGATGTGATTAAGGATCAGTGATTTGAATGATGGAAAATTCCCAGTTGGATTTCCTCCAGGTTTGATTAGGATCTGGGGGCAATGTGTATTTCTTTTATGCTTTGTTTAACTGTCACTTTAGTGGCGTACTTGCCTGTACGCTTGCAATTGTAATGGCAGTAACATCAATTGATTTCAAGTGTGTTTTGTAGCACTGTATTGTTAAAGGAGAAAGTGACCTTTCGATATTCATAGAACTTGATTTTAGATATGTTGAATTTTCTATAATATCATGCTGGGATGTTTTGGTATCAGAAAATCTAAGACGTGTCCGTGGACCATTGAATTATTCTTATTTGGCAAGTTGAGATTGTGGATTGCTGTTAAATATGTCCACACTTTTTCTGTCCTTTCTGTTTGCTCCTAGTATGAATCTTTTTTTTTTTTTTGTGATTGGCATCACAAGAAGCCTAACCTCAGGCCTTGTTGTTTTATAATGGTCTTTAAATCATTTATTTTAATGCTAATCTCCTAGGATGGTGACAATCCCACGCCTGTTCCTGTTCCCTTTTGAAGGTCTTGTTTTTCTTCGAAAGTCTGCTATATAAATTGTTTTGCAAATCTTTGTTCTTGATTCAGAATGAGGACCAGGAGAGGGAAGCGAGCTGAGGTATGCTTAAATGCTCCTTGCCTTGGCACTGCTTGTATTTCTTTTTTTTTTTTTTTTCTTTAGATGGTTCTGCATGTTGTTTATTTTGGAGAGTTGCATTTGGTTGCAGCCTTTCTGGCCTTCACTTGTGATGAAGAAATGGTTGAACATAAAGCCCAAGGTTTATGACTTTAGTGAAGATGAATACACTGAAACTGAGAGTGAAGATGACGGTATGGTTTTAGTGTTTACTTGTCATCATTCTTTATTAATTACTCTAACTACTACGTGCTTGATCATGTTCTGTCAATTTTTATACAGCGTCCCCTGTTAAAGATGAAAGAGTTAATGTGAATGAGGATCATGCAAATAGGACACAGGGGAACCCATATGTGTTTCAGAGTCGAATTTCAGGCAACAATCCTTTTCTTTGTCTGTTATTGAGCCTCCTTTTGTCATTTTCAATGCATTCAAGCTTAATAGCATATGTTGTCTCTTGAATGTATCACTCGGTCCTATTGCCTGTCACCAGTTTCCCTTTTCATTAGGATTTTCAGAAATTTGAGCTACCCCAAGAGTAAAATTTCGAGGTTTACTTACAAAAGATTAAGCTTTCGAAGTATTTGTAATTGTGGGTCAGAAATTTGAGCTATACTGGCCATTCAAAGTCTCTTAACATTCTGCAACTCTCATCTCAGTGATGTTGCTTTTCTTTTCTTTCTTGTGTGTGAGCAAGGCACTTTTTGTGATTTAAGATTCTGTTGCAACTTGTTATTGACAATTTGGTTTCTTGAATTTGGAAGAAAGCTGTTTTGTTATGGTTCTGCTGAAACATAAAGAAATAGTTGATCATATGCTTCCTAGTGGACTTGCAAATTATGGAAAGATCATTTTATCTCATCTGATTACATACAAGGCCAGTTTGTGATCATCTGTTGTTTTGATGTTTAATTGATCCAGATGCACCTTCCAAGGGCTATCCATCAAGACATAAGCGAGGGAAATCTGAAACTCTGCGTCTTCAATACATAAATATGAAGGATGTGAGGTTGGCTGTAATCTGCTTATTCTTTGAATATTAGGCTAAGGATTTTAATTATTAAGAATACAGTGTTAAACATTTGGTTATTGTAGGGTGACAATAGGTACTTGGAATGTTGCTGGAAGACTTCCATACGAGGATCTTGATATTGATGATTGGCTTTGTACAGAAGAACCAGCAGACATTTACATCATTGGGTAAGTATTTCATTGCTTTGTTTTCTCGTCTTGATGACTGGACTTGTTGTAAGAATTTATATGTACACATATCCAATGCTTTGTTTTGTATCCGGAAATCTTTACAATCATTCTCTCTGTGTCTTCATGCATGCATATGCCCTACTTTGTTTGCGAATGTGATTGCTTCTGTGTTCTCTGATCTGTTTGATTGCAATGTTCAGAAAATCTTTGGATCTATTTGTTAAGAAATCCTGCAGAGGATTTTCCTTGTAGAGAATCAGATTATAAGTACATAACTAACAAGGCTGACTTTATTTCTTGTTATGGTCTAGCCCTCAAAGAATCTGGCATCAATTGGTCAACTATGCACCCCAGAGTAAGGAACTGATTGGAAATCTAAAGCTTTAATTGAATCATCTGCCATCCAAGCAGCATCTGGTTGTCATTTGTTTCTAGAGCATACACATGAAAAACTTAAGAAAAAATATGCCAATAACTCATTCTGTATTTCTGGGATTTGCTGTTTCTCAGCAAGTGGATGGCAGCTGGAAATCAGAGGGCCAGTTTTACATCTTGTGGCCCACACCTGATCAGTTCCTCAACCAGAATTATCCCAAAAAACCCACCCTAATAATTATCAGACCCCGGCTGCTTGGGTCCAGAATGTACAGTTTTAGAAGCTACTCCAAAAGCAGACATCCATTCCTATAATATTCTATGTGCTTGTTAACATTTGTATACAATGGATTTTAGCATTCTTTTTATTTTTTGTCCTTGAACAGTTTCCAAGAGGTGGTCCCTCTGAATGCTGGGAATGTTCTGGGAGCAGAGAGTAACAGACCAATTACAAAATGGGAGGAAATCATTAGAAGGACTCTGAACAAATCGCTACAACCTGAAAGAAAATACAAATGTTATAGCGCCCCTCCCTCACCAGTATCAAGAACTTCTTTAGTTGCTGATGAACTTGCAGATGAGGTCGATTCTCTACCATTAGAGATGATAAATGAGGAATATATAGAAGCTACTGATGGTTGTGAATCTAACATACTGGAGTTTGGCAAAGCAATTGGTATAGGAAAGAATTTGCACTTAAAGAGAGTATATGGAAGTGATTTTGAAAGTAGATTAGCCTGGCCTGAACATTCATTGGCTGCCACCCCACAAGAAGTTATCCCTTCCAATTCCAAGTTACGGAGAGTATCGAGCAGTTCTGCAAGAATAGGCTTCAGTTGGACAGAGAATCCTTCATTATTTAGTCCTCAGAATATTGCTCTGAACAGGAGTGGACTGAAAAGATCTCACCACAGTTTTGGAAATTTAGGCTCAATGTGGTTGGAGCAACAACGGAGGCACAAGGTTCCTGAAGTCCCTGAAGTTATTGATTCTTTCTCCGAGGTCTCTGATTGGTTATCTGAAGCAGAGGATGACACTTTCTTAGAAGTACCAAGCGATCAATGTTACAGTGAAATCATCAAAGATAATGGCAAGCCACTCACTAAGTATGTGCGAATTGTTAGCAAGCAAATGGTAGGAATATATGTATCAATTTGGGTGCGCAAGAGGTTGAGGAGACATATAAACAATTTGGAGGTCTCTCCTGTTGGAGTTGGTCTTATGGGCTATATGGGAAACAAGGTACTGCCTGTTCATCCATTTTCTTTGTTCATCACAATAGTCGACAAATATGTTTTATTTCTACTTGCATTTATATGAAGTATTAGACTTTTTCACTAGGATATTTTTGTGCAACTCAAGTATGTAGACAAAAGGACCACAAAATAGAAAAGAGAACTAATAAAGCAGTGTCATAATTGTACAACATGCTAGTTGTAATTCCAATCGTTGCAGCGGTGCAACACATCAGGTTGCATCATGCTATGGAGGCTACTGTCTTAATTTTACTATAATTGGGAGTAAATGTTTTAAACATTGTTACCTTTTGTATGTTAGATGGGATGAGATCAGCGCCTCCATATTGTGATGCAATGCTGGGGGATGTTTTCATGCTGAAGAGTATTGCATGGAACATAGAGAAGATAACATTTGCATATTGATCATAGTTGAACATGCTTGCCTTAGCTTTGCCAGCATCTTATTAGAGGCTGCTGCTGATGCAGGGATCTGTTTCCGTTAGCATGTCTCTTTTCCAGTCAAGGCTGTGCTTTGTTTGTTCTCATCTGACCTCAGGTCAGAAAGATGGGGCTGAACAAAGGCGTAATGCTGATGTCTATGAAATTATACGACGTACCCATTTCTCATCTGTCACGGACGCCAATCAACCACAGACAATTCCATCTCATGAGTAAGCAACCTTTTGATATTAAACTTCAATATGCACTATGTTTCATGACTTTGCTTTTTTATTGTATTTCCAAATAATACTTCAGCAGAGAATACTGAATTGCTCAAGTACTAAGCATCTTTATGCTAATTCATTCCATTAATAAATTTGTGTGATGCATGTCTAGATGCTGTGTGTTATTCATAGCACTCAGCAGGCATCTTGTCTTCTCATGGATTATCTTTCCTAGCTGGTTACAATATGGTTGTCTTGAGCTCCCTACTCATGCTCAATAGTTTTCATGATTTGCCTAGGAAATTAAACTGGTTGGAGTAACCTAGGAATTCAATGTATATTCCCGTTTTATAATCATAGTGTGATTTCATTGAGAAACCTAGTTCCTGGAAATAAATAACTCAACTGCACCGGAGTGCTATACTTGCGCCTTTTCTGGTCCTTGTGTAGGTATCAAGACATTTACTTACAAGAACAGAAAATGCACACATGAGTTGTTTCAGCGTAAATTTTCTTAAAGTTATCATGTGATGACAAATACGTGTTGATTTATGATAGTTACTGGATGTGTTATCAATGACTTCAAATCCCTTTTCCTTTTGTGACTGTTCTCTATAATTTTCCTGGTCAATGTATTTATAATTGGGTGCTTCTGTACAGTCATATATTCTGGTTTGGGGATTTGAATTATCGTCTCAATATGTTGGACACAGAGGTCAGGAAGCTTGTTGCTCTGAAGAAATGGGATCAACTTATCAACAGTGATCAGGTGAGACTCATAAACAATCAAGTTTCCACTGCCTTCTGGAATTGTTTCAGCCTCTTTAATCAGTGACACATTTTTTTTCCTGAGAAGCATGTTGTTCTAAGATCTAGATATAATGTGGATCATAAGAGAGTGATTTAAATTTCATCCTTCCTATAATAACAATGACAAAACTCACCAAATCACCTGACGAGGAAACTATTGCTTTCGGAATTATTGGATCTGTAACTGTAAATGTTCTAATAGAAGATTTATATTAGAGTTTTGAAAGATGGTACAGGGCTTAACTTTGAAGGAGACATTTGTAGTATTCTAACTGGTTAAGTTTTCTGGATAGATTTAAACCAACTGTGATCAAACATGTCAGGAATAGCTTCCTCACACATTGATTTGTACTTTTAGAAGTGATAGCTTTCTCACGTTTGAGTAATGTAATGGTTTGCACTTTCTGCAAATAATGCTCTCTATTTTCTTCTAAGCAGCATCTTGCTTGCTTTTTTTATTTTTTGGAGGAACTGTTAAAGATTCATCTTGTTTGGCAGCTAAGCAAAGAACTTCGCAGTGGGCATGTATTTGAAGGATGGAAAGAGGGAGTGATAAGCTTTCCACCAACTTACAAATATGAAATAAACTCTGATAGATATGTTGGGGAGAACCCTAAAGAAGGCGAGAAGAAGAGATCTCCGGCATGGTAAGTACAGGTTATTTTGAAATAGCAGTTTGCCTTTGTTTTCTTATTTCCTAGAATCATAGTAAGGAAAAAGAGATTGGTAGGAAGAAATCCAAGATTTCTGGTAAAAAAATTTTCCTTTTCTCTTAGTTTGGATGGTTCGAAAAGTAAATCAATCTAACATTTGAATGATCATGGTCACCTAACTATGTAGTTAACATCATATGCAGGTGTGATCGAATACTTTGGTTTGGAAAAGGTATAAAACAACTTTCTTACAAGCAGTCAGAATTAAGGCTCTCGGATCATCGACCAGTCAGTTCAATGTTCCTGGTTGAAGTTGAAGTCTTTGATCATCGAAAGCTGCAAAAAGCACTCAATGTCAATAGTGCGGCAGTGCATCCTGAGATTTTCCCCGATTAATGAGGGAATTATAGTAGATAGAAGGTAACTATATAATGGTTTGTAGGATTGGTACTGATTTACATGAGAGTTTTAAGGCTTAATTGTGACCATGCTGGTTTTTTGTTTTCCTTGGAAGGTATGCTAACTTTGCTGTCATATTCTTTCAAGCTGGGAGTTGCTGATCAATCTAACAAGCTGAAGATATAAATAAACTTCGATTTCATTGGAACACCAACAATGATGAGCCTATATTATACATGCAAGAAACACAAAAGCTTTTTTGAATTTTTTGAAGATGATAGCAGGAACAGACGTGGTTGTCTGGGTCTTGCTTGTTAGGAATGGAACATGGAGAGCTGAAATGATGGGGGTTTTCCCCCCCTTTTTCTAGAGAACCTCCAAAGTATATCCTCTTAGTTTGGTTCGTTGGTAATGTACATTAAACTGTAAAAATTAGGTGTTCTGTATTTTGCAATTGAAATTTTGGAGTCGGTCAGATTAATACATGACAAAACTTACGATCGCAATTTCTTTTGTTCTTGTTTTTCTCTTCCTTTCTGTTTTATTCTGAAAGCAGAATACCACTGAGACAACAGTTTAAAGAACAAATCTCATTAAATTTCAAGCTCGCTCAAATTATGCAAGGCTGGGATGTCAGCAACACAGCAATTCATCTGTTAATTGAATGTCCAAGTTAGCTCAAATTTTGGCAAAACAAAGTTGAGTGAAGCATTCAAGACAAAGACAGGTAATTCTGGATCATTTATTTTCTGTCTCTCGTTCGTGTCAGATTGTTAAATTTCTTTCGTGATGCACAGTTATATCCTTGAGAAAAAAACATGGCCTCCCCAATGTAGAGTGAAGTCAGTCAACCGAGTGATCCAGAATCAAATCTTTGCCTTACATCAGATCAGGGATGAGAAAGAGGGAGGGTATGTTAAGCAGTCCAATATCAAATGGACTTTCTGATGAAGCCACCATTTAAAACACAATAATAAACAAACACCTGTTCCTCTATATCTTAATTAATGATGCAAAATGATAGTCATCAACAACCTCATTAAATTTTATTCTGATAAAGCGTATCGTAATTGAAAAAAAGCTACTACTATTTTACAAGAATTAAATATTGTCTCTAGAAAATGAAAGCATGCGATGCTCGATTAAATTAAAAAGGTTAGCCTTGACATGGCCAATGTATTCCTTCAAGAAAGTAATCACGTCCCAGAGGAAAACAAAGCTATTAAGTTAGGTTGAATTAGTTGTATCAACTTTGACTTGGGAGATAGCAAAAGAATCCCGTTACTACTTTATTAGGATAAAGTTGGTTTGAAAACATTAGAAGGAACATGGAGAACGGTACAAGGAAACGTCATTATCACCTGAGCTTGTTCCTATAAGTAGGAAATGTTGGCCCAACATTAAGCAATCTTAAACCAAACCATCTTTCTGGTGCGTGGTTGTCATGTCATGTGATTTCTCAAGGAATCCCTTTACAATGGTCTTTATCACTTTACTGGTTTTGGTCTTGCAAAGCTTGTCGACCTTTGGTGATGAACAACTTTTAGTCCGTGACTATTACAAGGAAACATGCCCTATGGTTGAAGAGATTGTTAGGTATAATCTTCAGTTTGCCGTGCTTAAAAATCCAAGAATGGCCGCCTCTCTGCTTCGCTTGCATTTTCATGATTGCTTCGTTATGGTCAGGCCTCTCGTTTTCTCTAATTCTGTGTCTGTGTTTCCTCGTAATGAATATTGCACCCCCTTTTCTTGCTGTTTTTCTTTTCGGAAAAATAAATAAATAAAGAATTGCTAGAGAACTGAATACTACTTGCTAACAGATAATTCTCATTAATTTTGTAGCATCATCATTCTTTCTATCACAAATTCACAATTCCAAGTCTTAAATTCACCAATCCTGATTGGTTCTGGTATTAATCAGGGATGCGATGCATCGGTTCTTCTAGACAGCTATGGAGGCATGGTCAGTGAAAAGCAGGCAGGGCCTAACGTGAACTCATTGCGTGGATTCGAAGTCATTGATAGGATCAAGTATCAATTGGAAGAAGCATGCCCTCTCATAGTCTCATGTGCTGATATCTTAGCCATTGCTGCTCGTGATGCTGTTGCAGTGGTAAATGTGCATATATATATATATATATATATATATATATATATATATATATATACACCTCTCTCTTTCTGCCTCTCATCTCACTACTGTCTCATTATATATAAGCTCCATTACAAGGTGGCTTCAATAACATAAATGTTAAGAAAGCTGGTAATGTCGTATGTCAAATGATTAATTCCTTGATGACATTTGGGATCAAGTAATACATGTAGTTTCTAATTTTCCTTTTACTTTGGAAGAGAGGTGGCCCAGGTTGGGAGGTTTATCTAGGCAGAAAGGACTCCCTCAAGGCAAGTTTTGATGGTGCCAATCAGTTTATACCCGCACCAAATTCCTCTCTGGAGACTCTCATTGCCAATTTTAAACAACATGGTCTTGACATAGGAGACTTGGTTGCTTTATCAGGTTAAATCCACAACATTATCTCATGTAAATAATTACTTATTTATTTATAAATCTTTTAAAAAACACCACTAAACACATAGGTTGTAATGACATATAGTGCTTGCCCATATATAAGCGTCTTGGTTTCACAGGTAGCCACACGATGGGAAAGGCAAGATGCTTAAGCTTTAGGCAACAAATACACGATGAGAGTGCTGAAGAACATTACGATAAATACAAGAGATACACCCCCTTTCGAAGAATCCTACGGTCCATATGTCCAAAAACAGGAAAAGACAATCAATTGGCTCCGCTTGATTTTGAAACCCCGGCTAGATTTGACAACCACTATTTCCTCAACATTCTTGAGGGAAGAGGGTTGCTGGGGTCCGATAACGTGTTGGTGACGGAAGATCATGAGGGGGAGATAAGAAAGCAGGTGTGGGCTTATGCCTCTGATCAAAAGCTTTTCTTCGCATCGTTTGCCAATTCTATGATAAAGATGGGGAATATTAACGTACTTTATGGGAATGAAGGAGAGGTCAGGAAGAATTGTAGGTTTGTCAACACCTAACAAGCTTCTCATTCTGGACGAGTTAAATTGTGGATCTTGGTTACTTAATTTATGGACTATTGGATTACTTCTACTCCTCTGTGATTTGATTTGGAGATGTTTAATTATATGATTGTTGTTGCTCGATCTAGAATAGTTGAACAGCACTTTGGAGCGATATCACAATGATGTGTAGAGAGAGAGAGAGAGGGGAAATTTAAATCCAAAATGATTGCTTTTACGTGCACAAGATTTTGGCTTAGATTATTTATTTTAGAGACAAGAAATTATCAAATGGTGACGCCTCAAAGACTTAGGAACAGTACCTCTGATGGCCAAACTAAGATAT
Organism: Populus trichocarpa; assembly: GCF_000002775.5. NCBI lineage: Eukaryota > Viridiplantae > Streptophyta > Magnoliopsida > Malpighiales > Salicaceae > Populus > Populus trichocarpa. The sequence continues at coordinate 12,023,374 of NC_037285.2, read as the reverse complement.
AAACCCTACACAAAAGAGAAGGAGAAGATGTTGGATTTTTAAAATAGATGAATCTGAATTAAAAACGCATTGATAAACAGGGACTGAATTAATTTACTCTTAAGAATATGATCCTGAGAGAAGTGCAGTCTCAAAAATGGAGAAGGGTTACAGAATTGCAGTCCATATACAGAGACCATTATTTAGATAGAAACCAGCAAATGCATCCCTTACCTCCCACCATGAATTCTCCATATCATAAATGAAGGTTTTCCGATCAATTTCAGGCATTGATACACTATATTCTTCTCATGAATAATATTACAACGCTTATTCTAATAAATAAGAGTCGGTCAGAAGTTCCATATAATAATGGAATTCGCGCCACTTAAAGGCCATGCCATTCTAAACAAAGATAATTGTTCTTTCATTCCTGGTTCGGTCAAGAGCATGGATAATTAATACGATTCGCTATCTTGCCTGTTTGCATAATTCCTTAGTAGGCAATCGATTTTTTCAAAGTAATATTAAAATAGTGGATATCCAGCTGCTGCAGGCGTCTTGCCCGGCAACCTTCGTGCATGGCGTGCATCTCTGTGGACTCTGCTTACCACACTTGAACTCAACGTGCTTGTATCTAAACAATACACGCATAGACCTGTTTTTTACCTGTAACTATCTTCATCCACACCCTAAACATATATTTTCAGTGAAAATAAAGCAAAACGTTAGCATATTGAACACCTGATATATAAGATATGGAGCAGTACTGATCATGCAAGATAATCTTAATATGCTAAGCATATAAATGCAATGGAATATTAATTGGATATATACCTCAATATTGATTAACTATTGAAGCGATTGTTCAAACAAAAATTTGTTGTAAAAAATAAAGAGTTCTAATACATATATGTCAAGCTTTATGATTAATGCGTGTGGATAGAAGGCACAGTATTTTTATTGTTAATCTTTTTTTTGCCAGACTAGAGATACTTTATATATAACTTAACTTTTACACTTCTATCCATTATAGATTGCTTCACTCACTACTAAAATTCAATGGACTCTAAACCTAAATTATTATTTAATTTAAAATCTACATGACATATATGAGCCACCTAAATAATATTTTTCTGCAACTGACGGATTTATGACTTGGTGGTTGTATGAACAAGAGCCTCCTTGGACAAGTATTCATCAGAACTTCAAAGAGCTGCCCTATCTTCGCTGAGATCGATGGCCGTGAACTTGGGAGTTGATTCAGACGAGCCTGCAAAACTATATAAATAAGATGTACAAGGGATAAGAATGAATTATCACCCACCTTGTGAGCAGGCAAAAAAGGTGATGCGTCTCACACAACGCTCTCTGATGCAACTGGATTGACCTTGTTACGTCAAGAAAGTGAAGTGCAGGGTTCACAAATCAAGAAAAATGGTAAATGGTTGCCATGTTATATAAATGAATAATTTGCACTCTAATAGGTCATTTGAGAGCAGATAACGATGAATGAGGAATATGAGATCATAGAGGCACAGAGCTGTTGTGAACCTAGAAAAAGAATGACTTTCAGTCCAATTATGGAGTCCATGGCAGGACCTTTGCCAGAACTTGCTAAGGAGAAGGGTGCGGAATACATTAGGCTTGTTATTACAAGCAAACTTGATGGTAGAGGCTTGGGTCACATGAAATTGGGGGAGTAAAATAGTTTTGCAAGATAAATTTTATTTAGAAACTCTGCTTTCCGGTGATAGATAGGGTCGCTCGAGGCCTTCCCAGCTTCATTCCATTCAGTTCTAAAACCAAGAAATTTCTTTTAGTACAAAAATTATGCAAAGGAAAACCCTAAACCTGGGACAACACTCTTGATCTACTAGTCAGTTTTTCTTGAGGTAGCTTCAAACCCTAAACTGCTTTGGACGTCTTCTGTTTGACATGATGGACCTTTGCATACTCTCGCTTAAAAATTAAAGAGCTGCAGAGCATCTCATGTAACAAGACATCATTTCTACAACATTATAAATGGTACAAAATCGCTTCCAAGTCCAAGTATTTTCAAGTTTAATATGTTTCACATTTTCAAATTAATACAAATCATGCAAAGGGATAGCTCAGATCACACTTCTACCAAACATAATCACCATCTTCTACTGGGATTCTGAAATACAATGCGCTTCTGCTTTCAATCTTCTACTCCTCCCAGTCAATTCAGAAGCCAACAGTTCACATGTGGTCACTCCAGCACCAGGCTCTTTTTTTTTTTTGGTTCTCTTAACTTCAGCACCATGCCATCTCATGATTTGAAGATTGCTTCTAATAACATGTTCAGTTTAGCCCATGCCCGGCATTATTAACTGCATAATGACATTTATACTTGCAATCACGCTCCAACAAGCTTGAGGAATTATATAGTAATCAGAACCTGTCCGTATGAACATTACAGTGCAGCTTTGCCCTAATTAATTAACATTCTAACCTCATTTTTAACCCTCATGATTAACCATAAGAACAATAAAATTGTTGATACAATATGATTGTACAATTTGGCAGCTCCAATTCAGTGGTGGTGGAAACAACCAGTTTCTCGCAATGGGTACACACTGATTCATCAAAGCAATAAAGCATAATAAATCAAATGACAACGGAAGAATCGACATGAACAAGATACACAAGGGCATTAGGTCTCCAAGGTGTTACAGCATCAACGATATTCAGATGAAAATTACTCATTAAAACACATGATGCATCTGCCCCCAAATAAAGAAAAGCTTCATTACACAAATTGACAATAAATAAAAACCTGCCAAGAACTCGAAACTCTAAAATCACCTAATTAAGACCCGTTTAGTTTTGTGGTAAAGATAGTTTTTTGAAAATATTTTAAAATAATATTTTTATTTTTTCAAATTGATCCTCGTATATATTAAAAACCAACTGATAACATCTAAATGTCGTTCAGAAGTTTGAGAAGAAATAAAAGGTAAGTGAAGAGAAAGGCATCAGGTCTCCAAGGTGTATAGCATCAAGAAAAATTCAGACGCAAATTACCCATTAAAACATGAGATTCATCATATGCCCCAAAACAAGGAACTACAGAAACAAAAACATGACAAGACTCCAACTTTAGTCTCTCACAAAACAAAACCCATTGTTATACAAACAATGTAGAAGTCTATCAAGATAAATATGAGGTGGTTATTGAGATTATTAAAAAGATTGAAAGCGATCAGAACCTGTCGGGATTCAAGATAACATCACACAGTTACTAAGTCAGTGGATTGACAGACATGAATTTCTATCTTCACCTCGCTTTCTATCATCAACAAATCAAAAACACATATGTATATATACACAAAAGGTTAAGCTCAGAACTTCTTAGAGGTTTGTGCAGCCGTCAAAGACGACCTCATCTGAGATCGTCTCCGGAACACAGAATTTCATCACAGCATGATTTTTAAAAACTACGAAATAAAAAACACAGATAGAATGAGGAGCAGAAAAACGTGGAGCTTTCAAAAAGGACAGCAAAGAAATATAGAGATCTAATTGACATTGGAAAGTGAAATAGTGCTGAAGGAAAAACAGCGACGGGGTAGTGGTTGGGGGATATAGTGAGTATATTTATAGATAGCTGAAGAAGCCGAAAACAAAAGGAAAGGCAAACCCTAATTCCTCATGTCACGTGACAGTACGTGACTAAATTATATGTAAACTCAATTATTATAAATTATAAAAAACATCAAAAGAATTGTGGTCATATAATAAACATTAACCGCACTTTTTTTCTTGGTTCTTTTACTGGCATTTAATAATTATAATTTGATTTTGTAAAATTAATTTTTTTTTAAAATGTTTGAAATTATGGACACGCGAGTTAATGTGAGATAAAAAATATTTAAAAAAATGATAAAAATAAAATATAAAGGAAAGAAAAAATCCACTTTGGGCCATATTATTTTCATTTTTATTTATTTACAATTTAATCATTTCACATTAAATTATTTAAGATTATATTTTGTTTTGATTGATTTTATAAGAACTTATAGTGATGTTAAAAATATATTTCGAGTAGAGTTACCATTTAATTTGACAAAACAAAATTTAATTTTATTAATTTAAACAATGAAAACTTTAGAAATTTAATTTCAAACTAAAATAAATATTTGATTTTTTTTTCAAGAAATAACATTTTTATTCAGTTTTCATATTAATTTTTTGTTGAAATCAACATAATTATTATTGTTTATTAACACATATAGTTTTTGATTTAATTTTATTAATTTAAATAATAAAAATTTTAGAAATTCAATTTCAAACTGAAAAAAATATTTGATTTTTTTTTTTAAGAAATAACATTTTTTTTCAGTTTTCATATTTTTTTTTTGTTGAAATCAACATAATTATTATTATTTATTAATACATATAGTTTTTGATTTATTTTATTAAATGCATGTATAACCTTTTAGTTTGCATTTTAAAATTTTGGTAAAAAAACATTAACAAAGCTCGCATCCTTTATTTATGTTAAGAAAAAATATTTCACCCAGTTGCGTGGCACAATGAATCAAACTAGTTTATTCACCAAATAAAACTGGTAAAATAAAATGTAAATGGAAACCTCAATTTAATCCTTTAACTATATACTTTATCTTTAACTATAAATTTCATTTATTTTCTCTCGATTTTTCTAATATTTCTTAATTAGATCCAACAACATTTTCGTCCAAAAAGAATTTCAAATTGATATTTTGTATGTAACTTTTTGGTCAATTTTTCCTTAAATCAACACCATTTCAATATATAACCAGACCTCATGCTAGTGTGCTGCCGCAATCTTGTGGCATGCTTGTGCGTTGTTGTAGACTTATAAAAAAAGCATAAAAAAATTATACGGAGAAAAACTGTTGCAATCTATAATGTTTTAAAGAAAAAATTACAAAAATAATTTTAGAAAAAAAACATAAAAAAAACAAAAGGAAAAAAAACCATGCAGGGAAACACTGTAGCAATCTATAGTGTTTCATGTTGAAATATACAATTATAATTCTCAACCAGTTCAATATTAAAAAAATAAAATTCACAAAGACAATTTTGAAAATACTCATAACAAAAAAAAAATATAGGGAATGACTGTAGCAATCCACAATGTTTTAAAGAAAAAAAATACAAAACAAAATTCTCAACCAGCTTAATATTAAAAAAATAGAAGCAACAAAGATAATTTTGAAAAAAATTATATAAAAATAAATTATAAAAATAAAAGAAAAGGAAAAAAGATCCATGTAAAGAAATACTATAACAATCCACAATTTTTTGTAAGGAAAACTACGGTTGTAATTCTCAACCAACTCAATATTAAAAAAATAAAATCGACAAAGATAATTTTGAAGAAAATCATAAAAAAAACATAAAAACCATGTGAGGAAACATTGTAGCAATCCAAAATATTTTAAAGAAAAAAAACTACAAAGTTAAATTCCTAACCATCTCAATATTAAAAAAATAAATTCAACAAAGATAATTTAAAAAAAAAAACATTTGAAAAAAATACTGTAGCAAAGCAAAAATTATATGGAGAAACACTGTAACAATCGACAATATTTCAAAGAAAAAAACTATAAAACTAAACTCTCAACCAGTTTAATAGTCAAAAAATAAAATTGACAAATATAATTTTAAAAATAAAATAAAAATGAAAAAAAGAAGAAGATAATTTTGGGAAAAAAAATGAAAAACAAAAAAAAAACATGTGGGGAAAGCTACAGTACTTTCTCGTGTGATTTAGAGTATTGTTAATAAATATACAAAATAGGCTCAAATTATCAAATATTTTTTTTTTGATAAAACAATGCAGAAAATGTATAGAATTAAAGTGATAAAATAAGAATGGATATGTAGATTTGGGATTAAATTTAGATCTCCCCAAATGGAACCCATTAGTTTATTTGCTTTTGCTTCATCCACAATAAAATAGGAATGACACCAATAACATGTTAAATATCTTCGAGTTTGCATGTGTGTCAATTGAAACTAAATCATTATTCGTACAATACATTTTTAAAAAAATTATTTCAATATTAACTTCAAAAAATAAATTTAAAGAACAAAAAAAAAAACCTTTAATCATCAACAAAATCCCTTAGGATTGCACCATAGCTTGCGTCTTCGTAACTTTTTGCTCAGATTGTTGAAGACTGTTTCAGCTTATAATCAGCGGGACAATAGAGTATATGGGATGGATTACGTATTTTTATGTTCATGGCCTCTCTCCTCTTTCATCATATTTCGGATGATAATGCTATTACGAACAAAAATACTAAAACCATTAAAAGCACCCAAAAGAAATAGAAGAAAATTAAAAAAAGCATGAAATTTTGCACATATAACATACTCCCAATTTATATTAGATGCAAACATCCATAAAACTAGAAGCATGGAATAGACTTGGTTGCTTATCCTGGATTTTTTTCTTCCTGTAATCCTTTCAAACCATTTTTTTGCCCGAAACCCAGCAATTCTAAGAATTTCTTAGCAGAAGCCCACGGAATTATCCATTCTTTCTATTGAATCCCAGTTGACATGGACAAGTTTTTTAACGACCAAAAACAATAAATACATTCACAAATTCATGAAAAGAGTACAGCTAGAAGACCTGAATAAATCCAAATCTATGTTAGAAGGCTTAAGAACAAGAATTAGCCAAAATCTATGTATTTATTAAATGAGACTAATGTAGAGGTTCGTATGCACGACAACCAAAATTTTGCCTGCAAACATCATAAAAAATACACATCCCATGTATTGATTTTCTTGTACTATGAAAGATTTTATCGCCATCTTGCCAGGGAATCCCTGTTTGAGCTAAAAGGGTCTACCACCAATGGATATTCCTTCGCTATTGAAAAATGCTACTTACAGAACAGTCATCATGAACACGCCAAATTGTCTCGCCCAACAGACTTGCTACAGAAAGCACAGTCAACTGGGGGAAGTGGTTCTTCTCCGCCACTGGAATTGTGTTTGTAATGATCACCTCTTGAAACAGGCCACTCGACAACCTCTCAATTGCAGGAGGACTTCCAAGGAAAAGGGTAAAAATGTCAACACAAATATGAATGAGATGATCAGTGTAGATAGTGAGTTCCGACTTTCCAAAACAACATAGAGCCATGCCGGAAACCACAATGTAAAAACTAATGTGATTTTTTAAAATACAGGATGCTAAGTCCATACAAATCCAGAACTTTGAGCTGGAAAATCAAAAAGTTTTCTTGCAAGTTGACATCTTGAAATAAAATGCTGCAAGGCACACAGAAAAGGAAGAGGAAAAAAATCACTGCTGTCTTGAACATTTCACTTGGGACATTAAACTAACAGTACCTATCTAGTGGATTGAACATTTTGTACTTAATGAACAGTCAAAAATTTATGCTTATGATACGTTTCTCTAGGTAAACCAAGAAGCTGCACTTAGTTATATGTGGGAAAAGTAGAAATTATTATACACACCATGAAGAAGTTAATCAGATATTGTAAATGAACTGAGTACCTGAAAACAGCATGAGTGCAGCATGCATAAACTTCTCTGGCCCCCTCTTCATGTAAGAGAGCCGCTCCTTTTGCAATTGTACCTACAGCGTATAATCAATTGTTTTGGTTAAATATTAATAAATTTTAAAAGGAATTGGATACAATCATCTACAAAAACTTTTTTTGAAAAATCACCAAATCATAAACCAAGTAAAATTGCACTTGTCCCCTTTGTCTTGGATTGGAATTTGACATCAAGATTACTCACCAGCAGTGTCAATCATGTCATCTACCATAACTGCTACCTTTCCTTTGACGTCACCGATAAGGTTCATAACCTGCAGCATCAGATTAATCATAGTTTTGAGATTGTGAAGATAACAAACCAAAAAAACTAATGAAACAGAGGGAACTTCCCTTACTAGTTATTGCGCTTAAACAAAAGAATCTAAACTCTACAATAGGCCACACTCAATATCTGCTAATGAAATTGGCATTTAAAAGAGAAGCATGTACATGCAGTTAGAAAATGTCATAGCTAATAAGGGAAGTAGCAGAATTAATAGATAGTCTTTCAAGTGAGATAGCGAAGTTGAAAACTTTATTTGGATGCAAAGATAATAATAATAATAAAATTAAAATAAACAGCTTACCTAATAGTGTAGTGCAGGAATCAAGATATAAATAAAGAAAATACTGTCAGCACTCAGCAGTGACTTGGTCAGGAGATTACCTCAGCAACATTGTGTCCATGACGCCTTTTGTCCACTATAGCTAAAGGAGCATCCGACAGTTTTTTTGCAAAAGCCCGTGCTCTTGCAACTCCACCAACATCAGGTGAAACCACTACCAAATCACTGGAATAAATTGTCTTGCTTGCAAGATAATCCAGAATCACAGGCTAGAGTCACAGAAGAAGTAGTGAAAAAGAAGTTGGTGAAAATTTGGATAAGTAAAGGTCAACAACTAAAAACTATAGAGTAATTACCTGACCATACACATGGTCCACAGGAATATCGAAGTAACCCATAGATTGCCCTGAATGAAGATCACAGGCAAGAATGCGGTTTGCACCTGCTTCTGTGATAATGTTTGCAACAAGTTTGGCTGCAATGGATTCACGACCTTGAGTCTGCCCAAAAAAACAAAGGTAAATGCATACACAAGAAGAATATCATAGTTTAATTCTTACATAGTCATGATAAAACAATTAAAGGCACCAATCATACCAAATGTTGCCTACAACCAAATTCAAACTGTATTGAAGTAGAGCACAAACATGAAACAGATGTGTTCGAAACCTAAACCCATCCTTGAGATAATGATGTTCCATTTTATACAGACAACTTATCTAGCATCGATTTTTTCTTCTTGAAAGAAAGGCAATTGCAGTACTTGCTCATCTTACCAGGTTGATGCATTACTGGTGTGAACACTTAAATAGCAGCCCGTCAAATAGTTAATTTACATGACCAAGCTTTTGCGAGAATTCCTGGTAATGATTGGAAATATTGCTCTTTATGTAAACCAAACCATAAAACTTGCCTTTCGATCTGCTCTGGCATATCCAAAGTATGGGATCACAGCAGTGATGTTCTTGGCTGATGCTCTCCGACAAGCATCAATCATTATCAGAAGTTCCATGAGATTCTCATTTGCTGGAGGACAGGTGGGCTGCAGTAGAAAAACATCGCATCCTCTAACACTCTCTTGCAGCTGAACATATATTTCCCCATCTGCAAATCGCTTTATGTTGATCTTTCCCAGTTCTAGGCCCATATACCTAGCAATTTCCTGGGGATGAATGACAAACCGTTACCAGGTAGGAATTCCAATCGCATAGAAAACCATGTCACTTAAGAAATATATTTTTTCAGAGTTTCTCGGAGTATCTAACCAAACCACACATCAAATAACACCAAAAAGAATCTCAATTTGATTTTGGAGAATAATCTTTTAATAAAAGGCAAAGAGGGAAATGACAGCTTTACACATGAAGAACTAAATCCAATGAACATCTTACAAGATTCCAGCACAGGGAGTAACATTTATTACGATTTATAACATGATGAGATTTTTATACAAGCAAAGTCTTAGTATTCCACCAGTTTTACCAACAGAAGTAACCACCAATAATAAAGCAATATAAATATAATTCTTCTGTGCATGACTATCTAGAACTAAATAGTTACCTGAGATAGAGAAGGATTTGCTGTGCCAGAAAACAGCTTCAGCCTGATATTATTTCTGCTAACAGTTTTCTCCACTCGATCAGATTCCAAGAACTTAGGCAAGGTCCGATCGTTAAGGACAGGAATAGTAGGCTTCCCGTTCCCAAAATTCAATGGTTCAGAAATATCGCATTTCTGGAACAATAATAAATAACTTAGAATCAGTAAGAAACACAACTTCGCAACTCCTTTGTCATCCTCCACAAAGACACTTTACGTGCACATTTGCTACAAAGCTACTACCATAAAACATAATTTACTTCCCATCTCCTAGTGCTCTGTCTGCAGAAAGCAATAAGAAATCAATATGAGCTATGTATAGCTAAGGATTTACCCTTTCCCTTTTTCCCCCTTATCCAATAATGGAGCTAGTTTTCACGAAATATCTAAAAGAAACAGGGCCCAGATGATAAACATGTCATTAATCTGAACAAATAAAAAATAATCCAAATTCAATTATTAAATTAGAAAAAAAATAAACAAAAAACAGGCGAAAAAGTAAACACGTGCAAAAAAACAAATAAAATAGTATCATTATGAATTTCAACAGGATGAAACGGTCTCTCTCTGTTTCATTAATTTTACCAGCTAAGAGGATGGCAATGAGTGCTCACTGATCGCATTTTTGCTATACATGTACCCTACCCACTACCCATGAAATAAAAAGATTAGATATACTTATTTTATCAATACAGTTTCGAGCATCCATTATAGGAATACTGTTTATTATTCATTGAAACATAAAATAAAAGAGTAGTACACGTTAAAGCATGTATATCTTATATTTAATTAAAAAATAGATAGGTTTTATATATACATATACAAACACTTAAGAAAATAGAAAACAAAAGAGTGATGTTTTTTTATTATTATCTGCGCTTACAATGGTGTTCATAGGAGAAATCCGAGTGCGAGGGCCATTGAAACTCATACTTATATGTGCAAAAGAGCGACGAGACAGAGACGAGGAGGACATAAAAAACGAGGCCGTTTGGGTAGGAGATGATTGCACAGCCAATGAAGAAGCCATTTTCTTTTGTTTTCACAATTTAGGGGTTAGGGATTGGCTTAGCTTTTATTTGAAAAAATAATTTAGAATGGCGAAGGGGGGGAGAACGCCCTTTGAAATAGATGGAGTAGGGGGGCTGTCTTTCTCACTTTCATCCCGTGTTTACATTATTTGCTATTTAATTTAATTTAATTATAGAAGGTAGAGAGGCGACAGATTCACAAGCGTAAACGACACCCCGGTTTTTCCTTGCTTATATATACATGTATGTATTTAAAATTAATTGAACCTGGACTTTTGAAATAATCATGATTCATTTATTACTATTATTATAATGTCAAAAATGGTTGCCGAACGTGGATTTCGGAGGAGGTGAGTCAGTGAGTCAAAATCATAGAGTGGAAAAAGGTTTTGTTTGCCACGTTGATGGTACTCTTAATGCTGCCACGTGTGAAGGGGACAAAATCGAAGAGGAGTACTGTGACAAAACGTTATTAACGTGGAAAGTTAGGGAACCAATTAATGATCAGTTTTATGAAATTCAATTTAACGTTATAGTCACTGAGTGTTAAGTGAAAAGAAAGAAACTCGCACAAAAATAGAAGGAGAGAGAAACCGGTCGGTCGGGCACATTCCGTCTATAAAAAACCTAATCCTCGTGCCAAAGAATTTTTCTTGCATAAATTTTTTTTTATTTTTTTTAGTGTTTTCAAAATAATTTTTTTATTTTTTTCTTTGTTTTAAATTAATATTTTTTTTTATATTTTCAAATCATTTTGATGTGCTGATATCAAAAATAATTTTTAAAAAATAAAAAATATTATTTTGATGCATTTCCGAGTAAAAGACACTTTGAAAAACAACCGCAACCACACTTTCAAACAGGCCACCAAGGGGTATTATGCAATCTGAAGCCTAATTTTTTTTTTTACATTACCCTTCATTTTTAAAAATTTAGAATGAAATCCACTATAAATAAAATAATCAAAATGATATTTAAACTACTATCTAATTTCTCCATTGTTTTCAAATAAAATTATAGCTTTTATGATAATGTTAAGAATTACTTTATGAACCTAATATGAATTAAAAAATATGCTCATGAATAGGCATTAAAAATAAAATATTTATTGTCATTTTTATTATAAGATTTGTACATAATTATGAGAAGAAGATCCATTGATCATAAGTTTCATTCTATCTTCTTCTTCTTCTTCTTTTGTATCTGTTTTTTTCTTTAAATCAGATCCAAGAAGAAAGTTTTCCAGCGCGTCGAATGCACTTGGTTCAAGAAATAAATAATTAAAACAAATATCCTCAACTTGCCCAGTTAAAATCATCTGAAAAAAACGCACAAAGCAAAGTCCTTGTCTCCTTGGATGCATATAAGGCCTGTTTTGTCACAGAAAACACAAGGAAGCATGGAGACAGAAGGATTGCTTAGGTATCATACCAGAGAGTATTTGCAGTTTGCACTCTTCTGCTTGGGTGGGTGTTTGAAAGAGAGTACTAAATCAACGGCTACAAAATAGACGACCACTAGAACTTTCAACTTTCAATGTAAAACGTGTTCCCCGACCCTAGGAAAAATCAAAGACACGGACATGTTCTTGATTTCCTTCAGTACATAGGGTATGGAATATATTTTTTGCGTCAAAAGCGTGCTTCAGATGCTTGGGGACATTGACAGGGGAATAATAATAATGACATGTAATGTGCAGTAGACTAAAAAGTGGGGCATATTTAATGTACCGCAAGACTGAAAGCATGGACACCTAGTATAGTTATCTCCGAGCTTATAGTTATCTCCGAGCTTGGGACTTTGAAGGCTGGCCAGCCATGATCTGATGACTAGTACTGTTAAGCTTCTGAATGACGGTGAAAATTTAGTCCATTAAACTGCCTCCGGAGGTTGACTTGACGGCTCAGATTCCTGAGAGAGGGGAAGGAAATTAAGATGAAAACATGTTACTAGCAGTTTAGACATTCAAAGCAGTCATCAATTAAACATAGTAGTAGATGGGCTAGTAATTAGCACATTGCAAAAGGAATCACACACAGCCACAAAATGAGGGGGTTTGTACTTGTTGAGAGAACTGAGCTTGGGATAGAGTATTAAGCTGGCAGCTCTCCATGTTTGCAAGTAACTGGATTGCAGTTCTCAGATGAGGAACACTGCAAAATTGATACTTAAATCAGCTAACGGAACAGGAAAAATTAAGAGAAAAAAATACAAATATCCTCAAGTTGATTGTAATGGTCCTAATGGATGGATTTAGATGATCTCTATTTATAGGAGGAAAGGAAACGATAAGAAATTATTAACATGAAATGACATCAGCAATCCAAAACATCCAGAGAATAGCTACATTATTATCATTATGTTGCCTTAAAATATATGCAAAAGAAAATGGTTTTGAGCTCAACTTGATAGAACTCCAAAATTGCCTTCACTATATCAAAGAATCCTATCACTCAATGAGTTTCCAATCGTTTCTCTTTTTAAATTCCAAAGTTTACAATTTTAGCTATCATGTCATATTTATAGCATCAAAGACTTCACATAGCCAGACCCAAGCAGGAAATAAAGCATTGTTGAGTTGCTCAGATGGTTGTGTGTCCTGTATGCATCGACCAATCCTCATGGATAAAATTTCAACTACCAAAAGCATTCAGTTACATGCTAAACACTTACGATTTACAGTTGCAGAGTTTCAGTGACAAGTATAAAAAAGTTGAAGATGCAATGGACAATCAAACAAAGCAAATTAATGTATGGGCACTATCTGCTGTTTTTATAAGGACACAGACGAATCTAGTGTACCGAAAGAATTTATGAACTCAACCTTTGTAATCCACTATCCATATGTGCATCCAGGGATGAGATCACCTTAGGCATTTGGTCTAAAACCTTCAACAAATGAAGGGTAAGAAAACAGATAATTCAACTATAGAGAAAACAATGAGAAGAGGAATGAATTCTTTGACTTTTCCTACACAAGTTCACATTTATTGACAGAAATACATACTTGTCCAGTGTTCTTGATTGTAGAGGCTTTTGCCAGAAGGTTCTTTGGGAGCTTCATTAGTTTGGCCTGCAAATGACAAAAGAGATACAAGTTTATGCATATTGATACAGATAATAAATATAACTAATTAGATTCTACTATCCATCTTCAACAATTAAATCATTTGAGATTATCTTTGCTGACTGACAATAAAAAATCTAAACACAATTTGCAACTACAGTTATCATGTACTGGATTACAGAAAGAGGGCTGCATATTTCATAAAATACAGAAGCAACAAAGTGAGTATGAAGAATAAGTGAATCCCACTCCCTCAAACAAGGCTTCACTTACTCTCAACAGAATGGGAAATACCAATACCCACTTATATGAACACTGTTTTCGAAGCCTCAACACCAGCTATGAAGAGGCACCATGACTACATTGAAAACCCAGTTTCTTGAAACTCTTTCACAAAACAAATCCACGTGTCAAGTAGAAGGGCAGACTATTAAATGTTATATGCAAATTCTGGAGTACTTTTAAAACTTCACAACTGCTTCTTCTCAAACAAAGAAAGGTAACTGGGCTTTTATGAATGGACTAAATAACATTGTAGCCTACATCAAGAAGTTCTTCATAAAGACATTCATCATATAATTTTAACCAAAGACTTCTTTTTCCACTGTCATTAGCTGATCTTTCTTTTTGTAAACTATGTTACAGATATTTAAATCTTTAGCTCATGTCAACTTCAGTGTTTACACTCTTTCACATTCAAGGCTTCCGAACACACTTTATAAAATGTTATCAAATTTGAATGTAATCAGCAAAATAGAACCTGAGTTACTTTCTCTTAAAGTTCATCTTAAACATTTTCTCTGTTTGCATGAAGCAGAATTCTGAAAGTACTAAGCACAGTTAAGCGCCAAGGACTATTCTCATTTATTTGAAATTCCCCTCTCCTCACCATTTTTCGAGTACACACAAGCAATCCTATACATTTTTCTATTCAACCCACTTCCTCCCAGCACAGAGAGCCTAAAAATGCAGTATTTGGCTTCCCATCCAAATCTAGAAAAGCCCATTCCACCATTGCTCTTATCTATCCCGCCAAGCCAATGCTCACATGTAATTCCTAACAAAACGTAAGCAAATTACACTAATAACCCCATAAAATTTTCTTCTTCATAATCACATAGATTACCCAAATACACATTCACCGGTCTATCAATTTTTGACAAAATAGTCCTACATGAACATAACCAAAAACCCTCAAAACTGAGTGTTTAATAAAAAACTGAACAAGGCCAATTTGCACAGTGCTCATCAATATCATTAAATTTCAATATATTGTCTTAAAATCAAACCTCCATGACTTCTATCACGCTAAAACAGAGACCGGGCAAAGTTCATAAGGTATTAAAACACTCCAGCCAGCTGCAGGAATCTTAATAAGCATGTACAATAGTTGATAGAGAAATTGATTCAAGAAAAAAGAAGGGGGGGGGGAGCACAATAAGCATCGAGAATCTTAATAAGCATGTATGAAGGGAAAGATGGAGGTACCTGGGAAGGAGAGGATTGTTGCATAAGGTGAAGGAGATTGGAGGTCGATTGTACAGCTTGAGAAATTTGATCAGCCACTACTGACTTTGCTGTGCCTTCTCTTGCGCTTGCACTTCCACCTGATGACGCTGATCTTTCAATAGCTCTCTCCATTCGCTTTGCTTCTCCAAGGACAGAAGACATCAATCACTTCTCTTCGAGCATTGTTCTATACTTAATTGTTTTTATTCTTACTAACATTGTGGACCAGACCAGGCCCAGTATGAGACCAGGCCCTGTCAAGTATTACTGTAGCAGCAACATTAAATTCCAAGAGATTCTAGTTCTAGTATTGTCATCACATAAATTCTTGTTGTATTTTAACTCCGTTTATAATATATTCTTCTCTTAGAAATTTCATTTTTCTATATATATATATTAATTTGCGATGACAACTAAATGTAACATTCGAGTTTGGAAGTATAAATTTAAAATATAAAGTTTAAATCATCATATGGACGCAACGATGACAACAATAATATTCCAAATAATTGAAACTAGTTATATCTTATGTAGAGGCAGTCATCAAGGGAAACGTGAATGCTCTTATGTTTTTTAAAAATTAAAAACCATTCTAAAAAAAGGACGAAATCTTATGCGTACTAACTAGATCTTTTTATTCGCGCTGCCAGGTGAGTTATTTTTTTTCTAATATCAAAAAGAGATATTTAAATGATGATAACCTGAATGAATTCGAGATAACTTGATTAATTAGTAATCCGAGATAATCTAAAAAAACAAAAAAAAAATAGAAAGTTCAAGATCTAATAACATAATGTCAAATGATGAAATAAAAAAATAAAATAAAAAGACCAAAATTAAATTGGGCTAATTTTCAAAACTAAATACTCTAGCCATGAAACTAAGATTATCATATAGAATACCCAAAAAACATCTTGAATAAATTTCTTAACCATCAAAAAATTAAAAAGAAAATAAATAGTAATTAAACAATGAGGATCAAACCTGGTATAAAAACTAATAAAAGAAAATAATGAAAGACTTAATTGAGAAATAAAATAAGAAAAAGATTTAAAAAAACAATTAAAAGAATGAGAACAATGATTGGATTAAAAAAACAAATGAAATAGAATGTCGAGGGACAAAATTGAAAGAAAGTTTTTTTAAAAAAAAAGAGCAATTAAAAAAATGAAGACTAATTTTAGAAAAAAAAAAGAAATGAAATAAAATGTTGACGAAAAAAATTGAAAGAAAAAAAATAGAAGAAGAAAAGGAAAAAAAAAACAATAATCAAGAGAATTAGTATCATATTTGATATATAAACAAAACAAAATCAAATGGAAACAGATGAAACAAAAAAAAATTAAAAAAAGAGTCCTAAACAAAGAAAGACTAGTAAAAAAAAATATCATAATTGAATTTTTTCTCCACTATTTTTTTTATCAAAATAATATCATTTTTACTTTTTAGCTGAATAAAAAATCAAGCAATTAGCTAAAGGAAAGTCATGTCAACACCCTTTGATTTTTCTTTTACCATTATTTTTTTGATCAAAATAATATTATCTTTACTTTCTATATAATAAAAAAAATCTAATTGACCCCAGTAACCCCAATCATTCGATCCAACTTGTGACCCGAAACATAACGGGGTCGATTCCCGAGCCAAGTTTTAAAAGCATGATAAAAACAAGAAACAACAAATATAATATGAAAATTCAATGAAATTAAACAATGAGAGATGAAATTGCTAAAAAAACAATCAATCAAGAAAAAAAACTCAAAATAAAAGATTTCTAATCATAAGAATAAGGATTAAATTCAATAAAAAAAATTAAAACCAAACGATTAGGGATGAAATCAAAAAAAAAATTCAATTAAAAAAAAATTAAAAACAAAATAAATAGGAATCAAAATATATAGAAATATAAAATTAACCTCGAGTGTTTATTTAATTATTTGTTCTTTTAAGAGAAATATCAGTTATTTTACTATGAGGTTTTATTTGCATTTGTAATGAGAAAAGGAAAAAAGATAGCGCTCGGACAAAGCAAAACCCGGGATATAAGATTTATTTAAAAGGAAATAGGAAAAGGATATAAGCAAAACCCATTAATTGTTTAATTTTCACAACGTCAAACACTTACCCTTCTTTCCGTACGTATTTATCTTTTATTACCAAAACATTAAATTGTTTTGATGGTTTGAAGAGTTGATTACCTTCACTTTCAATAAAATTATGATTCAGACCGTAAAATGATTCCATCAAATTCTTTAATGAGTGTTTAGCAGCATATGATATAAATATTATATGGTGTTTGATTTGGAGACGTGGTTAATTTTTTATTTTATAAGATCCACATAAAAAATATATTTTTTTATTTTTATACGATATGATTTATACTTTAAAAAGATAATATCCTTAAAAACACAACTACCGCCGGCCAAAAACAAAATCAACATAGTAGATTTAGCGTGACTGCTCTTCAATTTTCACTTTGTCCCGCACCAGCGAGGTATATTAATGGAGATTGTAAACCCTACATTAACACACACAGAGAGGACTAAGCCGTATTGAATCACAATTTTCGTTGTCCTGTATTGAATCAGGATCCGATCCAATCCAATAAGACGGCAGCGCAGGAAAGAGCTCCTGCCCCTGCTCCCAGCGCTGAAGTTGTTATCAATGTCTTTGTGGAGGAGTAATATTATCATATTCTGCACAAATCACCGGGATTGGTACATTGATTTTATGATTTTTATCCAGATTCAAGCTTTTCACCATATACATTGATTTTATCTTTAGTACTTTCTATTAATTGTGAAGCTTCTCAAAAATGGTATAACGATATGACTTTTATTTGATTAATTATTTATGTTAAAGATTTAGTATTGCATGCTTATATTTTTTCTCATATATTATGTTTTTAATTAATCTTCATATTAAAAAAAATAAGATTAATTTTATTTTTGTGTTGTGATTTCACTTGCAGAAATAGTTTGTGATCTCAATTTCATCTCCAGGATATTGTTACATGCATTGACGTTACATGTATTGACGTCATGGTCATCTAGTGTCTAACCTTAAGTCTACACTTACCATGGACTTGAGCATTAATGATACTATCAGGGCCATTAAAAGAGAACTACAATTTATGCAAACCAAGATGACCAACATTTTTAAGAGAGTTGAACCCCTAAAAACTTCCCAAATAAAGCATTAAAAAACCAGAAAGAATTATAGTAATAACCATTATATGCAAGTTTATTATCATTTAGATTACTTTAGACACGATGAACTTGATGAGCGAATTATTAGCCCTAATAAAATAGACACCCCCACTTTTGACGATCGCCGCGACCCTTGGATCTTTTATAGGTAGATTCATGACATGAATCAATTCTTTGAGTGAAATAACTTGTCTAATAATAAAAGAGTTAGATTTGCTAAAATGATGCTTATTGGTGAAACCCAACTTTATCGGAGAGATGTTAAGGATTGTCTACAAAGAAGAGGTAAACCTCTTATAACTTACTAGACTAAAATGAAACAAAAACTACAGGAGAAGTAACTACACCAGTCTTATAAGAATAAACTCTTAAACCAATAAAACAATCTAAAGCAAAGGAACAAATCTGTCAATGATTTTATACACACAATTTAATGATTACATAATGATATATGTCATAAGAGACAATGAAGTCATGACTTTATGTATGTTTTGTAGAGGTTTGAATGATGATTTTAGAAAAGAGATCATGTTTATAGGTGTTTTCACTCTAGACCAAGCCTATATTATAGTGCAAGATTATGAGTTGCTTATAAAAATTCAATGGACAAACCATCAAGACCGACCCCTTTTAGACCTCAATTTAGGAATAATGATTATTTGTTAGGTGTTACACCCTAAAGACCTAATCCTAGTAGTGCCTAAATTTATAAAAAAAAAATAAAGGAAAAAAGAGTCGTTAATGAAATATCTAGGTTAAGTTCAAAGGTTTAATGTGTTAAATGTCAAGGTTTCGGTTATATCTTTTTCAATGGTACCTCTAACCCCTTAGTTATCCAAGAACACAAGGAATTGGTGAAAAGGAAACCTATTGTCTGCAAATGTAGGAATCCAATTTTGAGAATTTTAGTGACTTAAATGAAGAGGATGTGCAAGAAAAGGAACTTAACACAATAAGTCCAAATAAATCTGAAACGAAAGTTAATAAAGAATATAATAATTTTGTTTTAGTGGTACATCAAGAAGTTTTATGAAACTCTTTAGTGGAATATCTTGAAGAGGTAAATATGGTCTTAGAAAAGTCTCACGATATTAGTTCTCTTAAACAACTTGATTCTCCACCCACCATGCTTGACATCCAGCATATCATAGATTTAGAACAACATGCTCGTCATCCCCTCATGATTGACGTCCAACACGACATAAGTTTATAACAACATAGTAAGTTCCTTGATCCTTTACCCCTAACAATATGATGAGAAAGATGAGGATAATCCTAATTTACTATGTTGTGTCCAAACTATATCTATCAAGGCTTCAGATAATGTTTGTTCCACTTCACACCCCTAGTCATATAATGTTTATAGTTATAAACCTAGAAAGCCAATAGATCTCCATTCTTATATCTCCTCACTATAAAATATCTGATTCAGCTGAGTCTTTTACATATAGAATTCATAATTTTCATGATAAAGATTATAAAATAAATTCAAACAAGTAATGGACAATACAAATTTCGAGTTGATTTACATAAGTATCATAATGCACTTAATATTGAAGATTATTTTGTGATACAAATTAAACTTGAACGATGTCCTTTAGAAACCAATCATAATTTTCAAGTGAGTAGTGCTAGACCATTTAAAGTGTTGCAAATAATTGAATCAAATAGTTGTATCATTAAACTTTGATATTAGCTCTATTTTTGACATTAAAAACCTTGTTATATATAAACACAACTTATCCTTGATGCTTCTTTTGATATCCCTGCCCCGTTATTCTTATCATTGACACAAAAAGAAACATATTAATATTATTTTGGATGCATAAGTTGTTTTTACCAGTGATGGTGAAGTTCAACGAATCTCAGTATATGAGCTAGACGACCAAACTCAAATTATACTTTGATTACCAGAAAGACATCACATCAACTTGATCCTTATTTTTAAAAGTGTTATTGGACCCGTCGTAAGCTATACTCAACAAGGTCAAGTTCTTCCAACCCCATGGGAGTTGATGAGAACATCATACTCAAGACATAATTCACATGTTTGTATGATCTATAACAACAAAGAATATCCTAACCCTTGTGTTAATGAATTTTATTTGGGATTATTTATTGGGCTTAATTTCATTATTGTTATATATTATATTTAGTAGGCTAAAAACCTAATTGTTTATTCTAGTTAGAGTTTTAGTATTTATATTTTATTTTATAAATGTTAGACAATTGATGATGAATTGATTAAAAAGAAAGAGACTTTTGTTTTCCAACCCCTAATTTTCCTCTCTTTTTCAGCTGATTTCTTTCTCTTCCTCGGCTCCTTTTCTTCTAATTCTAAGCTTTGTCTTTATGCTCTCTTTACTTGTTTCAATTTTCACTTTGTCCCGCATCAAATTTCCATTTTAGTATTCGTTGTTATGCAAAGGGGAGGCCTAAAACGCAAGGGTGCACATAATCCAAACGAGAAACACCATTTTACTTGGTGCGGCTCAGTCAAAGAAGATACATGCTGAATTTGAAAGAGCAAGAATATTCTGTGAGCTGAAAGAACCTGTCAATCTAAGTACACTGACGCAACAGAACGCATACATTCTATGGTGATGTCATGCAATTTCTCTCATCAACCAGGGACTGGCTGCGCGGTTAATGAATGGGAAATCTCAAGTTCTCAACGTCTCGGCTTGTAAAGCATAAATGGTCTTAATGGAAGGGAGGTATTGCACTACTGAACTTTTAAAACTTGTGATATTTTCGAATAAGGAATTTAAAATCAGAGGGCACATGGCCAAAGACTACAGTCTCATCAATTCAGAACGAGATACATGTGTAACTTAAGCAGCTGGGCTTCATGATGTATTTCGCTGAAATAAAGTTTTTTAGCCTTCACTTCGGCAAATAAATGCTGGAACTACCCAGCTGAATCTAAAGACAGTGCAACGAGCTGCCAAATAAAGCAATCATAAATGTAAAAGTTTCTTTGAATCTTGATCGATTAACCTTTCTCCACTCAAAAGAAATACTGATATCTATCATCAATCCCTACTATTAACATGATAGGTTGGCAATCTTACAAACCAAACCCTAAACTACTCTAATAAAGCTCGATATACCCACCCATGTTAAATCCTCGCAGCATGCTGATCGTGGCATGGTTTACATAAAACTGAAAGCTCGATTAATATATACATTCAAGTCAAAACATGAGGGCATACATTGTAATAAGCATTTTAAACCTGGTTAAGAGGAAGCAGCTTTAATAGCCTTCTGTAACTCACTTTCCAAGTTAGTCACCTTATTTGCAGGCTTCTTCAATTCTCTTTGCCCATTTCCTTCTCCATCATTTTTCTTGCTCTTCCACTGGTCAAACTCATCAAGACTACCAATTGAACGTGGCACCACTCTCTTAACAGGACCATTAGCCTCCCTGCGCGAATTCCTCGCTGAAACTCCCAATCTCATGTCCTCCAAATATTGCTTCATCTCCCTATTTTCCGTCTCTAACACCTCCAAATTCCTTCTCATCCAAAAACACATTCCTTTCAACAACTCTAAATCGCCCACATTACTCTCATTGCTTTTTTCTTTCTTCACTTCCTTTAACACCTCAACCCTCTCAATCCCAATCTTATTCACTATCAAGTAAGGCATTTTTATTCCAAACTCACCAGGAAAATTCACAGCCCACCTCATATTCATCATCACCCTTTTAGTCAATGGCAACACTGTTCTTGCCTTTACACCAACTCCACTAGAAAACCCTTCTTTCTTTCCATCTTTCCAGACCGGTTGCCTCTCTGGCAAAAACCCAATTCCATTGTTATCAACATAAACATCATCAATGTAATTACGGTTTGCAAACCCCTCTTTCCCTTTACCATTACACGGCTCCAATTTCAACTCCTGCCAACCTGATGACCCATCTGAGGCAAACCCATCTCCAAGTTGAGATTTTGAAGGTGACCCGGATTCCAAATGGGGCCCATTTGTGTAGGACCAACAACTAGGATCATAGTTAGGGTTTGAAGATGGAGGTGTGGTTCTCTTGTGGAGAGAGAAATGGCCGAAATTTGGCTTGAATTGAAGAGAGAAAGTAGGGACAATCACACAGGGGCTTGAATTAGAGAGAGAAAAGTGAGCAGAGAAAACAAGAGGGGAATTATGTGGAGAGCCACAAAGGCCTAACCCTGATTTAAGAGAAAGAGAAAGAGGAGAAACGGCAGTTGTTGCTGTTGTTGTTGTTGTGGATGGAGTATAGGTAAGCTTGAGAGAAGGACCAGAAGGGAAGTTTGTAGAGAGAGCAAAAGTAAGGTCAGAAATGGAGTTTGCCGCGGTGGTGGTGAAGATAGAAGTGAACGGTTGATTGAATATTGAAATGGGTAGTTTGGCTTTCAAGATAAGGTTTTGGATTTGGGGTTCATCTTGAAGATTGAGGGAAAGCTTCATTTTCTACAGTACCTTTGGTTTCCTTGATGGGTTAAAAAGAGGGGATGGAAAAGAGGTGAAACTTTGGTTATTAGGGGGCTGGAAAGAGGGTGTTTTAATCCTTTTTCATAAAGGAAAACTGGAAAGAGGGTGATTTGGTATGGGAGATTGGGAGGGAGAGGGAGCAAGCAAGGGCCTCACGTTTAGGTGCCAATCTCCAACGTGATGGCGAGAGGAGAGCTTTGCGGAATAATGCCATCTCCGACTGTTTTAGAAGCACACCTGATCCAAGTACTTTGAAGCCCAAGAGTACAATGGATCAAAATAGGAACCCTTATGCCAGAAAAGCACAGGCCTAACTCGACAAAACTAGCCCAGATACATGGAATTGAACTGTTCATTTGATTGGTTGGGGTTTGTAAAAATGTCTTTTATATGGGATATATTCGGTTTTTTACAGTAAAAATAATATTTAACCCTTAAAAGCATAAAAAATTAATTCACGACCTGAAATTAAGATAACTTCATGGAAAAAAAAAAAACAACTACGAAGACTAATTTCCAACCAATCAAATGTTAAAGAATAAAATTAAAAGAAAAAAAATCAATTCTAAAGAAGGATCTAAAAAAAATCAAAATCAACCCGAACTAATCTTACTCATGACCCTAATAATAAGCTCGAGACTAGCTCTATAAAAGATAAACCCTAAACAATCATGAAGAAAATTGCTTAATTAACTAAATACTGAAATATGAAATTAAAAAAATTCAATAAACTAGACTGGGACGTGCACTTCTTGTAAGAGCCTGGGACAGCCGGTGTTTTTCTCGCTCACCTGAACCTACAAAGTGCGCTTTCCGGAGGGTGAGGTTTCCTCGAATTCAAAAAAAAAATCTAGCATACAAGTATCAATATAAACAAATGATTGGCCTTATGGGACAAGGCATAATCAAAAGAGATTCATGCATCCATGTTGTTCTATTTGGTCAAGCAAAACCTATGATATCTTTGCATCATAGGATTGTCTGTGCTGCAAGACTGTTGTGAGTAGGAAGGATAAGTGGTGTCAAGGTTAATGTAAGGAGCAGAAGCCTTAAAGGGGTATCCATCTCTTGGAGGTATGGACTGACTGCATATTTGATGTCAAGGAAGGAAGGAGCAGATGTGGTGAAGGAGTTCGTCAAGTAAATTGCTTCTTCTTTAGATTTCAATCTCTTGCTCTTCTCGTCTTCCACTCGCTCAACAAAATCTGTAAATTTAGGTACGCTATGTACCTCTAATTAACGCAGTCCGGACTTCTGACTTCTGAGGCCCATATTAACTTGATGCGATGGCCTAAAATTCGTTTTGTTTTTCTTCTTCTTTTTTAAGTCAGGAATTATGATGTCTTTCTTTCCTTCTTGTTTCTATTTTATATAGTTGAATTTATTATAAAAAAAATTGTAAATTGAAATAAGTTAAAATCCCTGGTAAAAACAGTCTAACTCCACCCTCGAATATATTGTTTACTGTAGCAGTACAATGGTTAACATTAGCTTTTAAAGATATTGAAGTATTTTCATATAATTCATAATTTGTTATTGTAAAATTGATAAGATATAAATAAGTTTTTTATTTTGCACAGAAAATACATTTAAAAGCAAAGAAAAATAAACATATCATCAAGGATATTTTTATATTTGCACAATGATTTTTTTGTTATTATAATATCAACTAAGGAGCAATTTGATATTTGCACATGTATAAAAAAATAGTATAAAATTAAAATACATAGTTAAACAACTAAAATATCTTTAAAAGTAAAAAAAAAACAAAACTAAAGTCAAAGGGCTTTGTGGTTTTTTCACAATGGTTGTTGTGTTATTATTAAATCGACTCAGGGACAATTTAGTATTGGTTAAAAAAGGATGTTGGAAGCGTCCTGCGTCAAAAAATGTTTTTTCACCTTGTTGTTGGAAGCGGCATCATATTCTCTTCTTGTTGGTGTGGTGCGAGTCTCCGGTAATAGTCTAGTTTGTCGCCGGTGGATCTTTTTTTTCTTATTCTTTTCTCTCTCCCTCCAAAAATTACAGTTTGACCCTCTTTATTGTTGGTATTTGAATTTCAATCCTTATTTATTTTATTTTATTTTGTTATTGATTCTTTTATAGATGTTATATTTATTTTCAATTTCATCTTTTAATCCCAATGTAAAAATACTATATTTTCCAATTTGGTCTATATTGTTTTGATTTCTAATGTTTTTTCCTTGGTTTTTTTGTAAAATTTTTATTTGTTTTTAATTTCATCATTCAATTCAAATTGATAGCATTATGTTTTCTAACATGGTCCTCATTATTTTAATTTCTAATTTCTTTTCTTGACCATTTTGGAAAAGTTATTCTTCTTTTCAATTTCACCATTCAATCATAAATTTGTTTTTATTTTTTATGTCAATTTTGATTCTCATTCTTTTATTTTTTTGTCATTTTGTTAAATTGATTTTTTTTTCAATTTCACCCTTCAATCAAACATAAGATTTATTTGGTATTTGAATTTTGATCCTCATTATTTTAATTGCAATTTTTTAATCCTTTTGTGTATAATTTAATTTTTTTTAAAATTTCATCTTTTAATATTTGATCGATTGGGGATTAAAGTTTATGGATTTTTCAAACAAGGTGTTTTTGGTCTAATGACCCAAGTCATGGGTTTAAGAAGTTAAATGTTTATATATATATATATATATATATAATGCTTTATAATTTTTTTTTATCGGGTTATTTCAATATCGTGATTTGGGTCACGAGTTTAGTCGGATATCCTAGGGTTGGCTCGGCTCTAATTGCCGGGATTATATATTTGTCAAGCTAACTTTAGTTAATCAGGACTTGTTTTTTATGTCTTTTTTCACCCTATTTTTTTATATATATTTAATGAGTTATGAATTAAGATACATCGTCTGTCTTGTTTTTGAGTTCTGGAGTCCTGCATATATATATATATATATATATATATATATATATATATATATATATATATATATATATATATATATATATGTTTTGGTTGCACACTAAAATATATTCTTCATCATGAAAAAAACAATCTTGTTCAAAGTGATTTTTGGCATGAAACGACGTTGGTTTCTTAAAAACATTTAAGTTTTTTTTTTTAATATATATTCACTTTGAACCTTGGAGTTTGAGGTTTATAAAAATCATTTATCTTATAAGAGTAGGGAAGAGAGAGAAAACCCCAACAGCCTCCTTTCAAACCACGCAATTTGGCAAATTTTGAAGGGAGTTTACTAATTGTGATTCCAACTCACCACGGTGTCGGAGAAAAAAGATCAGAGCTTGGAAAAATTAATTGGTTTTTATATTTGATTTGTTTTAGGTAGTTTTTTTTAGTTAAGATGATTTTTGACGTCAAAAAAATGATGTCCGCATGATTTTAGCATGCATTTTAGGTTTTTTATTTGAGGTCTTGAGTGAAACATGTAATAATGACCATCTGACTTTTTTGTCGTTTTCTTTTTTTTAGTGTGTGGGAATGTAATGACCACACTACTATGAATTTCCCAAACGGGGATTTGTACGTCATTATCTCCCCTCTCTACGAAAGGGTTTGCACGTGGTGTCGCCCATCAACAGAAGTCAAAAAAAGGCAGTCTCCTGTATGAAGCGAAGCACGTGCTTGGCTTCATTCGATTCGGTATTCTCGATGGAAAAAACAGAATATACCTGAAGCCTAGGTCCCTCTACCCTACAAATTCAAACCAGGTTACTCGACACGTGTTCTGTGTTTGATTTTGATTTTAAAAAATATTAATTATTAACAATGTGTTTGTTTTGCTGTTTATTTTTTTCATTTTACTTTTGTTTTTCTATAATTTTTTTATTTTATCTTTTTATATTAAAATAGTTAAGAATTTAACTTTGTAATTTTTTATTTATTTTATCTTTCTATAAGATTAGTATAATTTAAGAGTTTGTCATAGTAGTCTAGGTTGTTCTGATTTACAAACTTATAAACTTTTGTTTGGTGATATTATTTTTCTTATTTTTTATTGAACTTGATTTTTTTATATAATTAAAAAAATAATTTCAAAAAAAATTCATATTGTTAAAATTTATAAATTAACAAAAAACTAAAAGGTGCGAGGCAATCATTGTTTACCCACACCTATTGCACCGTGAATCACAATATTTTACTTTTTTTTTTCCTTTTAGTTATTGAATTTTAGTTATATTTTTTAAAAAATTTTGTTTTTGTTGATTTTATCTTTTAATATTAGAATGATTGAGAATTTAGCTTCGTAATTTGCTTCCTTTTATTTTATCTTTCTATAGGATTAACATGATTTGAAGATTTGTTGGGATAATTCAGGTTGCCCCGGTTTACGAGTTTGGAAGAGTTTTTCTTTTCTTTTCTTTTTATTTAATTGAACTTGATTTATCCTTTATTTTTTTCTCGTATGGTTGAAAAAATTTTGTTTAAGAGAAAAGTCATATTATTAAACTTTATAGAATTTATACATAATTGTTTATAAGTTTGGCTGGTTGACCTGGTTCACGGGTCTGACAAATTTAACATTTTTTTCCTTTTTTTAATAGTTTTTTTTTATTTCATCATTAGAGTTAATTGGGAATTCGGTTTCATGATTGGTTTCATTTCACTTTCCATAAGGTTATCGTGGTCTCAAAAAAAATCTCGATATTGGATTGGTGTTTGACTTTGCGATCATGTATTTTTATTATCACATAATTAAATATAAAATAGTTTATAAATAAATAAATTATAATATCAGTAGAGTTCATAACCAAGTTTACAGGTTTGGCTTTCTAGCTCAAGTTATTCGATCCACAGGTTTAACGAGTTTACCTACCGATCGAATATGTGTTTTTTTAATCCTTTAATTGTTATTTATTTATTTTTTATTTCGTCTTTCAATATTGAATTGGTTAGGGAATAGACTGCATGTTTTATATTTTGTTTGCTTTCTATAGTATTATCATTATCTCAAATAAGTGTCTATTTTTAGGTTGATGCTTAATTTTATGATTACATATTTTTATCATATAATCAAATAAAAAAAATTATATAAAAAATTATCAAACTCAATCGAGTCCATGACCCAGGTCGCGAGGGAACTCCAGTCGATTTAATTTATCATTATTTCAATATTTTTAAAAAAAATTATCATCTTTAAGTTTTTTATAAAAAAATCTAAGTCATGTTTTTACTAGTTATCAAAATTATATTCATATCAATAAAATTGACCAATTTAAATTGAGTTAACTTCTACGTAGTTTAATTAGAAACTTGAATTAGATAAACTTGAATTAGATAAAAAAAAATAAGTTAAAGAATTTCAAAATTGACTGATTTAACTAATTTTAATAACATTCTCAAAAAAAAATTTATACTCTTAAATTTAATTTATATTTAAAAAAAAATGATCGGAGTCGTCATGCTAAACCAAAGGACAATCTACTAGTATCTACTATGTCGAGGTTTTTGTTTGCTTTAGGTATTTACGCCGTTGGATGATGGCTGATATACACGGCGGAGATCCATTGGTGAGAATGTCGATGAAGAGCATAGCGGCGATATTTTCTATGACTGGTGGAGCATTAGAGAAGCTTTCTTGTTTCGCAACGGTGTGATGCCCTAATGACTCAAAAATTGAAACCCACTTCCCTCTTGCCGCTTGTTGCTCACTCGCCATTTGTGTTGCCCGGAAATTTATTTGGGTCACACTCAGAAATTGCTCGTTACTCGTTAGAGCAATAAACTAAAATCGGACTTTTTACCGCAACGCGTTCTTCTTGCACGGTATTTTTATTTTGATCATTTAATTTAATTAATTTAATTTCATCTTATTATGTGATGTTTGTAATATTTATTATGTTGATATTTTCTTCTTTTTTTATACTACTGACAATTAAGGTGTTTGGTAAAATTTAAAAATTAAATTAAAGAACAATTTGATAAAATAACATTTAAATATGCAATATTAAAAAAATAATTAAAGGAAGAAGGAAAAAATAAATAAAATGACTTTTTTTTATTTTTGTGTAAAAAAAACATTATTTTCATCCCAACTGTCTTCATTTAGACATATTTGGTTCCTTTAATTTTATAATTTTATGCACAAGTTCTAAACTTTTTTTTTTTTTTTTACATTTCAGTTTATAAATTTTTTAGAGAGAAAAGAGAAAATCACTGAAAAATAGAGAAGTAGAGAAAAAGTGTTTGATTAGCTATATTTAAAAAAAAAACAATTTTGGTGTCAATGACTTTTTTTTTATGAGAGGAGTGCCATTGCAGTGTTAACTCCCATCTCCATGAAAAAAGTAGATCGTGGTTAAAAAATAAAATTTTTATCCAATTTAATTTTTTTTTTTTTTTTACCAATTTAGAGGTTTTTTAGGTTGAGAATGAGTTTATTAAGACTCAAAAGGTGTTTATTAAATGTTTTCACATAAAAAAATAGAAATGAGATTTTGATGGCCAAAGTCTAAAATATCAAACAACACATCGTCTGCCACTTCAGACGACATGTTATCCATTTCATCTGTTTTTAAATAATAAAAAGGCAAATGATCATTTGCTCTTAAACATAAAAAAACAACAACATATAATGCTAGACATGCAAACCCACAATGCCAAGTCTTCTTTTGTTGAGCCAGATGTCTCTTGGGCCTAGATGCGTGGCTTCTTTTTTTAGTTTTTTTTTTCAAAATTACCTTTTCTCCTCTTAGATTTTAATTGAAATGCACTTTAAATAAATATAGTTAATAAGATATTTACATTAATGTTCTTAAATAATATAAAAGGTTTTTAGGGGGATGTTATTAAATTTTACATCGAGACCGAACCACCACGCCTCAGATAAACCTATCGCAACTCAATCATCCCAACCCCCATCAATGAGTGTTGATTCAAACCTTGTTTCACCTTGAAAATATAAATCCTCTACAACATCATATCTCTAGGGTTAACATGTAACATTGTGTCTTCTAACACTTTAAATATCTTCAACCATTCACAATAAATTATTGACCAAACAAGAATAATAATAAATATTTCATCACAATATTCAATAATATGATGAAACTTGTTCAAGAATTCATTTGGGGACCGAAATCGACCTTTTAAAGCGATTAAAGTTGATTAGAAAGCTGTTGGAATGGAAGTGATGGTTCTAGATAGCTTGGGCACACGAATTCATGTGCTACCATGGTTGTCAATGTGTGGGACCACACACCACTATTATTGGGTGTGTTTCTTAGGTGGGTCAGGAGCGACTTTCTTCTTCACTTTTAGCCTGACGGTGAAGATCATTGCCACATGTGAAGAGAGAGAGAGCAAGTCACACACATATTCATGTTTCTTTCCCTTCTCTTTTTTCTCTCTCTAAGTTGATTTTCTCTCTCTCCTATGAATTTGGTTTGCTGCTACTATTATTTGTTGTTGTTGGATGTGGAGAGAAGAAAATGGGTTGCGATGGTTGATGGTATTGATGGTGGGATTAGTTTTTATAAAAAAATAAAAGAAGAGTTGTCATGGTTTATTTTGGTGATGGCTGCTATGATGGTTGTTATTGCCGATGTTGAGGGTGGTTATGGCGTTGATGATGGGTGTTGGTGATAGGTTATGGTTGATGGTGTTGCCGTTATTAATGGTGGAGAATTAGTTTTTTTAGAGAGAGTGATGGGAGTGTTTCTTCTCTCTTTTTTTAATACACTCTTTTTTCTCCTCGTAAGAATCTCTCTTTGTACAAAATTTCTCTCTAGGAACAAAACATTCTATCTTTCTTCTTCCTCTAAAAATTTTCTCCCCCCACTCCTTGTTTTTCCTCTTGATTTTTTTGCTCCTTTTTTTTTTCTTTGCCATTAACACATCTTTTATACTACTCTATCTAATAATTTTCTTATTCTTTATTTCTTATTCCTTCATATCCCCTCATTCACTAGAATCTTCTACTAACTTATTTTTGCTTTTTTTAAAATTACCTTTTCTTGCCTCTTTATCTTTAGTTGCTCGGGAAGGGGTTGGAAATTTGTGTTTATTTAAGTTGCTCATTCCTTACTTCATTATCACCTTGCACACTAAAATCTTTTTTTTCTTTATCTTTGATTTTTTATCTTTTAATTTTTTAAAATTCATTAATAAGAATACGATAAGTCAAGTGAAGTGGTAAAAAATAATAAAATTACTTAAAGTTAA
Source organism: Populus trichocarpa (assembly GCF_000002775.5). Classification (NCBI taxonomy): domain Eukaryota; kingdom Viridiplantae; phylum Streptophyta; class Magnoliopsida; order Malpighiales; family Salicaceae; genus Populus; species Populus trichocarpa. The sequence continues at coordinate 11,992,172 of NC_037285.2, read as the reverse complement.
CCAAATTGCGTTGAAAATGTATTTTTTTTTAAAAATCTTGTGTTTTCTTAAAAATATATTTGAAAATGAGAGGTCAAAAATTGGATTGTGGAAATATGTTTATTCAAGAACAAGGATTGCATTTCATTTTGTTTTTGTGTTAAAAACTTAATTACAATTGACAAGGCAAAATCACCCCATTAAGATCGCACTGTAAAATAGCTTCCTTTTCTGAGTTTTTTTGTCACCCTATTTTCGCCAAACAAGAGGGGAAAAAGAAAATAAAAGAAAAGGGATTTTCCCTTAATTTTCGTTTAATCTTTGAGCGAGCGAGCGATTGGGCTGGGCAGTGTCACAAACAGAGTCGTGAGAGAGAGTAGGTCTGTCCAGCACTTGGAAAACCCCACAGGCCACAAGGCAGCCAACTGTCCTAAGAAACAAACCCCTCTCTGTTTCTCTCGTTGTTTTGTAAGCACCAGCCACAAACACACCCCTTCCCTTGCTCCCTGAACCTTTCTATAAACTCTCTCTAACCATTTCTCTCAGGAGCCTGCCAGTTTTTTCTGTGGTCCCCCCCCCCTCCCCTCTCTCTCTATATATATATATATTGAAGAATAAGAGACGCCAAAACCTGAGAAGAAATGGCGACGATTAACAATATGTCGACCATAATGTGTAGGGATCATCGGATTTTGTCTTCGTCGAGTAAATTGAGTGATGTGTTTATGTTGGAATCAAGGCTTAGAAAGAGATGCTTCTTTCAAAATCCCAACTTTACAGTTAGATCCATGAAAGTCAGGGAGCAGAACCAGACGGCAAACCTGGTCTCTTCTAATGGTCCTTTAACTGCCTCTGTGAGTTCTTCTCATCTTCTTTTAATGTGCGCGCGCACACACACACACACAACACACACACTCTGGTTGGTTTCTGAGATATTGCTGGGAAGCAAAAGAAAGTATTTTATTTAAGTATTCGGAAATATCTTAACTAAACACATGACGGGTATTGTTGTAAGTAGTGCCTTGGAGCCACTAAGCGAGTCTTATTAGTTAGAAGAAAGAAAGAAAAAAAAAGGAAATAGCTTTAAGCTTTCAATACCATTACGAGCAAGGTGATTATGTTTTTATTTATTTTTTCCTCCGATAGAATTACAAATGAAAATCGTTTTTGTGCAACTGGACATATCTCATAAGAGCTCTTCCATGGTCAGGGATTCAATGTCCTTTTAAATTTCTGCTGTTCTCTATTTCATAATTGGTTTTTGTAGGCAATTAGTGTTTTCTCTTGCATTTCAGGATTTTGTTAATCGGTATGAATGTTCTGTTTTAGATAGAAAAGATACTTGTGCTTCCTGGTTTAAGCATTTTTAAATTCTAGACTTGCACAAACCACATGTCAAATGCTCTGTTTTGTAGTTCTGTTTCATTATAAACTCTTGCATATGCCTTTTCCCTTTCGAATGTTTACATTGTACTTGCTTTCCTTTGCAAGTTTGTAACTTGAGATTCTACTGTTTTAGGACAAGGTGAACTCTCCTTTAGAGCTTCTGACCAACAACCAAACTTTGGTGAAGGAAAAGACAGATCCAATCTCTCGAAGGAAAACAAAAATAGTTTGTACAATTGGTCCTTCCACAAGCTCACGTGAAATGATATGGAAACTGGCTGAAGCTGGAATGAACGTGGCCCGCTTAAATATGTCGCATGGAGACCACGCTTCCCACAAGATAACTATTGATCTTGTTAAAGAGTATAATGCACAATCTGATGACAACGTCATTGCCATAATGCTAGACACCAAGGTATATTGGTTTTTAAAAATTTTGACTTAATTCTCTGTCAAGTCTATTCCTTTTCCGTGACTAGTTTTTTGAACAAGACACCCCCCTCCCCCCTCTCAAGTTGTTCAAGGTCAAACACAAATTCAATAAATTCAAGTTTGATCCTTATCTATCCTTGTTTCTGTGGTGAAACTGTTTCATGAAAATTTTCATGAATTATCATATAACACATTCATTTGGTTTTATTTCATTTTTAACCAATGTTAGTGATAGCTAGTGGGTTTCTCTCATTTTTATTATTTACGTTCACCGTGCAATGCATGAGTTTGGATGACCAAGTTTTCTTTGGAATATGTTTTGGGGGGATGCTTTGGAAGAGGTTCAGTGATTGCATGCCAAGCAAGTCTTACATTAAGAAACCGCGTTCCCAAAAAATTCAATTTTTTTTTTTGCTAAAATTTAATATGGTTTGTATGTTTTGGATCGTTTTGATGTGCTGATGTTAAAAATGATTTTTTAAAAATGAAAAAACATCATTTGCATGCATTTCGGCACGAAAAGTTATTTGAAAAGCAACCGCTACCACACTGCCAAATATTGTCATTGTTGCAATCACTCGTCCAACATCCTGCTCAATGTTCTTGCGT